>NC_135219.1:20538419-20580643 GCF_052324685.1 Brachyhypopomus gauderio
GCAAATCGAGGTGCGATAAACGCCACGGTGTACTGCTCGCGGACGCCATCAGAAGCCGTTTGACACCTGGGTGGTGAGAGGCGGGGGGAAGGGGCGGGAGGAAGGAGCAGGGGGGGGGGCGTGTGGAAGGAGCAGGGGGGGCGGGGCTGAGACACTCACGGCTAGGACGATCTGCAGGGAGCTGTGGGCCACCTCCACGTACTGGTACTCCAGCACACACCCGGCGATGCTGATGTACCGGTGGTCCTCGGGGGCCCACGAGGGCGGAGGGGTCACCGGGGTCACCCTGCAGCCCGGTCCGTTCTCCATCCACCAGGAGCGATGCATGGAGATATTGAAGGTCATGATCAGGTCTGTGTCCTACAAAGGGGGAGAAAGAGAATTAGAGAAAAAGTTCTTCAACGTGCCACTTGTTCTGTCAGGTGTTGAGGAACACGAGCGACGCCGCATAACGGCACTGCGTCCATGACATGGCATACGTGCATGAACGCATTAGCTCTTTGCTCCTTGTCTCTCGTAAGCCAGGCAAGAGAAAGGCATTTTAATTATGTATTCAGGCTTAGCGAGTGTAATACCACTAACTCTGACTGATTTCACAATGTAGGTCAAACGCAGAACACTCCGGAATATTCCAGTCAAGCTAAAACCCGTGTGCTCGTCTTGCGGTTTTAGTCAGAATTTGCTGCTCAGTGGGAGTCTTTCAATATTTTGCCCTTATGTTTTCAGTCAGGCAATTTCGGAGTGTTTTATTTACAGTTATCATCGGTTCGCTATTACCTCCGAACTGCGTTCACACTTCACTTCAAAAAGAAAGCAGTCCACACTGGTATTTGTCAAGCTTATGCGTTGTTTGATCAGTCATCAATTTAAAAGCTTTGCTTAACATGCCGTGACACTATCATTCAAGCCGTTTCAATCGGGTGGGGGGGGGGGGGGGGGGTTCCCAGTGGACTTCATCTGCAGCAACACAAGGATTCCATAATAAACCGTCCCAGTGCCGTACTTTTGTGTACACGTCTTGACTGACCCAAAGGAGCGTGCGCGAGACGTCGTTGCGATACCCTAGTGAGCGTTTGAGAAACAGACCATTCATCAAGGCTCTCAGAGTCATGTCAGCTCCACACAGAGGTAGACAGTCCAGGTTTACAAAATAAAAGTCCTGCCCAGGATTTTGTTCCAACCAGTGGGATTCAGTAATTAGCTCAGGCCAGCAGTGAGAATTAATTGGTGGAGTCAACTGGGTGATACACAGCCATGGGAGCGCCTTCACGTTCTTTAACCTAATATATAGTAATGGGAGCCCTGAAGCATCCTTAAATAAGGAGCGAATGCTTAGGTTCAATTAAAGAAGAAGGAAGAAGCCTACAGTGGCCTACAAATCCATTAGACGCATTACAAATAACCACAATCGAAAAAGTACAGAAAGAGAGTGAAACAATTCTATCCAGCACTCATAACAACACACGCATGGCTGAACCCGATTCCTGAATGAGCTTAGCCTGGTCCACTCGCTCTGAAGAACGTTTGGCCGTGTCCACCTACAGCACTGCAGGCTCCTCGTACAGTTAGCCGTGTGCTGTAAGCTTTAAGTTCAAACAAAAACAACAACACAAACAAGAACAATACCCTCAACAAGACGGAAAGTGTTCGCAGAGAAAACATTTCCCACCATTACCAGGAAAACAAGAGCGGCTCTTTGGCGCTCGTCAGATATCTTCCTGTGCTCTGCCGAGTAAAAGTGAGTCACCAGAATGCTCGGTGTCAGCACCGTTATTATGCCTCCCTGCAAAGTCCACACCGAGATCAGTCAGCCACCCGCCAGCGCAAACCTCTCCGCTCTCCGAGGCGAGAGGGGAGAGAGCGTGGGCGACATGATAAAGTGCTTTTAATTTGCCTTTAAAACACAGATCAATGGCTGACGGTTTGTTGAAGGCTTGCCCACACCGGGTCTGTGGTGCTAGTCTCAGCGTGGCGGTGACGGAGACGTTCGTTCCCCCGCCGCCACGGCTCGGCCGACCGAGGGACGGGTCTCACGTCTCACGTGGTGTTTTGGTGCGTGTGCCTTCATGTCGGGTGCAGTAGGTAAACAAAACCAAATCCCTCACCCAGAATGGTAACCGACAGAGCTTACATTAGCAGCAGATAAATCATTAAGGCCAGGCCGCTTCAAATGCTCGAGAATAAAAATATCTGGAAGAAACTGGTCACTTTCCACACCCGACCAATGGCAGTCAGGGACGAAAGAACACAGAGGACAGTAGCCATCCTCGTTTTTGTGTCTGGATGGAGACAGACGAGGCTAAATAAAGATCACGCAGCTTCGGTCACGTGTGCCGCTGCAAGCTTCTCGCGCCACGAACGTCGGCCGGGTGAACCAGCGCAATCCGTCAACAGTGAAAACACCACGCCCAGGCCTCCGTCTCCACGCCACGCCCAACCAGAGACTCTCGCTGTCTGACGGGGTGAGGTGGGTCACAGGGGATGTGGTAGTGTGACGGGGGTTGAGGTCCCAGCAGCGAGGGGTCGTCGGAGATCATCTCGACGCTTCGTTCTATGATGCACCGAGATGGACGAGACATACAGACATTCAACTGGCTCAATCGTGATAAGCATGAGGGTTGTATGAAGGGCCCATGGGAAAAAAATTATTGTACTGATGGTAAAATCGATAAATAAATAATCAACAAATGTTAAACAATTAATTATAATTAGCTAAATAATTTTCTTAATTAAGCAGTCTAACCTGAGTCACCATTATGGAATGTAATAACAATTAACGGGAAATGGATAAATGGGAAATGGAACAGTTTGTACTGCTGTGCATTCAAGGAAAATGTGGCAATTAGTGTTTTTGCTGCTCAAGATCGTATTTAAATGGTCAGCGCTTTTATACACAGTTTGCACGAACAAAAGCATCAAAATGGTTCTGATTTAAAAGCAGAACCAAAACAGATCAAATCTGCCCTTTAAGATGCACTGAACAACACCGCTGTTCTCCTGTTCTCCTCTGTAGGAACCAACATGGTACAACATGATACCTTATGCAAAGCCTTTCTGTGGCTTCCCGTTAAAACCTGAGTGCTGTTTCAACCAGCTGCCATGGGCTTGGAGAGAAGGACTTACTTTAATGACTAGCAGAGGCTTGAAATAAAGCCCAAAAATAGCAACAAAGATGATATTCGAGGATGCACAACACCATGAAAATGGCCTTAGCTATAACACTCAGCGTATTACTTGGGTTTCTTGTGTAGCTTATTACCTTGAGGCAAGGGGCCTTCCACAAACTCACAGCGACCTCTAAAAGAGTTCACGATTTGGTGAAGAACCATGGAGCTTTGCTCATACATGCAGTTTGCTCACACCGTGGTGGTACTGCTGATTCAATTCCTCACCTCCATGAAGAGGTGAGCAGTTCGTCCTCTGATAGCCATTGGTGGGAGTGTGGAGAGGAATAAGATGGAAGGAACGGAACCCTGAAATGGGTGTCAATCATCAATATCCATCAGTAAATGAGTTTCTGCGGTCGAGCCCTGGCTATATATCCCTCAGGCTGCCACTGTGCAATGTGGCCTGAGGAAAAAAAACCGGCTGGGAAGACTGAAAGGATAAAAGGTTATGGCAAAACAAAACCAACCAACCAATCTTCCAAACAGCCAACTGACTGACCAACTAAACGTATAGGAAAACAACAAACATTAACATTCTACCCACAATCCCATATTTGCCATTTGGTGTAAGACCTACACATCTACTTGGAAAAGAAGCACACCGAGGACTGAGATTCCCCCTGAACAAGACTCACATAAAAATGTCTTTGTGTAACTAAAGCCATATAAGGTTGAATCTCAGTCCTGTAGAAGTGTTTAAGCCTCTGTGGTTTGCCAGGTATACCTCGATTAGAAAAAAGCCTCAAATTCTGCACATCCCTGAAGCCATTTGCACTCATCCTCCGGTAATGAGCTCGCATGCCTATCGGCTACACATTTCCCCGCAGTTATTTGTGCTGAGCGGATCGGTCTGCAAACCACAAAAACCCCTGTGCTGCGTGGCGATATCGACCACCAGCACGACAGCGCCGACTTGGTTAAATAAGTCACCGTATCAACCGAAGCGACTCCTGAACCCTGAGCGGGGAGCTACGGCGGGATCACCCCCTGCTCCGGCGTGCGGTACTGCTCCGAGTCACTCTGCCGCGTGACAGCGCTACCTGCAACCGCCCGTACCAACGGATCAACTCGGGAAACACATCGAGTCGGACGCTCCGGCTTGGCACGCGAGCTGGCCGCACTCCCCGATGGCGTCCCAGTTGTTTGTCGAGAGCAATTACAGGAAGGCAGGCCAGGCGGAGGGGCCCTGCTCACCGCACATGCTCTAATTGCCTGTCCGCCGAGAGACGCTTTGCTCTCATCAGACTGACATGCCACAGGGGTCAGCAATAACTATTCCACCAGTGAGGGAGACAGCGGGAGGAGGGGCATGAACCTCAGATGGAGCGTCTGCTGTAATGAATAGTGTGTGTGTGTGTGTGTGTGTGTGTGTGTGTGTGTGTGGGGGGGGGGGGGGGGGGGGTGTAGAAGGTGGAGGGGCTGGAGGTTTGGCACCAACTTCAACACATTCTAGAAACATAAAGTCACAATAAATAAGGCTGAGATCATGCTTTCTTCGCTCTGTGTCTCAGTGGGGAGATATTTTGTTGAGCACCAGGAGTCCTTTAAAGTCAAACCCACCTTTACAAAGAGCTTGAAGGGGTCACTGAAGCCAGTTCTACACCATCCTCAAAGGCTGCTGGTAAGTGACCTTTAGAACTATGTGAAGCATCTACACACATTATTGTGGATCCTGTTTGTGGATCTCCCTCACCGCACCCTGCCACTGAGCTCCTTGCTCATCATTGTAACAAAGTTTAAAGAGCACGGTTGAGAGCTGAGTCAGTGCATATGTCTGGCGGCACGAGACAGACTGGGACTGAAGGAGACTGAGGTAGATTGAGACTGAGGCAGACTGAGGCAGACTAAGACTGAAGTAGACTGAGGCAGACTAAGACTGAAGTAGACTGAGGCAGATTGAGACTGAGGCAGACTGAGACTGAGGTAGACTGAGGCAGACTGAGACTGAGGCAGACTGAGACTGAGGTAGACTGAGGCAGATTGAGACTGAGGCAGACTGAGACTGAGGTAGACTGAGGCAGATTGAGACTGAGGCAGATTGAGACTGAGGCAGACGGAGGCAGACTGAGACTGAGGTAGACTGAGGCAGACTAAGACTGAAGTAGACTGAGGCAGACTGAGACTGAGGCAGATTGAGACTGAGGTAGACTGAGGCAGATTGAGACTGAGGCAGACGGAGGCAGACTGAGACTGAGGTAGACTGAGGCAGACTGAGGCAGACAGAGACTGAGGCAGACTGATACTGATGTAGACTGAGACTGAGGTAGATTGAGACTAAGGTAGATTGAGACTGAGGTAGATTGAGACTGAGGTAGACTGAGGCAGACTGAGACTGAGAGACTGAGACTGAGAGACTGAGACTGATGTAGACTGAGACTGAGGTAGATTGAGACTGAGGTAGACTGACACTGAGGTAGACTGAGATAGACTGAGACTGAGACAGACTGAGACTGAAACAGACTGACACTGAGGTAGACTGAGACTGAGGTAGACTAAGGTAGGTTGAGGCAGACTCAGGCAGACTGAGACTGAGGTAGACTGAGGCAGCCTGAGCCAGGCTGCGCTGCACTGTCACGCTGAGAACCTCAGTGATGCATCGACATCGCAGGACAAGGATGGATGTCAAGACCCGGAATACCAGTCCCCACCCCTAAACACGACCCCACCACCACCAACCAGTAAGACAATTTTCACTTGCCGGCTGTACAGAAAACCGTCCTTGCCACTCGAGGAGTTGCGGCTTGTGACGAGAGCATGAAATAAGCTCATTTAGTAGAACTAAATGAATCTGCCATGATTAAAATAATAGCATGTGCTGGCATAGACTACTAGCCAAAAAAAGAGAAGAGGCCCTAAATATGAAGCGTCTATTTCGGGCCCTTCTACGGGGGCTTGTTTGGTGTGCGAGGAGCTGAATGTGTCTGTCACAAACCACGATGTGACATTTCAAAAACGTCCATTAACAGATGGAGGATTGTTTATGTTTATGAATATTGCAGTGCAAGCCGCACATATTTAACAGCGGGTGGGGGAGGGGCTGGAGGGGGGTTGGTGGGGGGTGTACGCCGACACAGAGCGCCGAAATGTCAGGGAAAGAGTGCGCGGCGTGCTAGCAAGAATAGCATCTGTGTGCAGCCAATGATGCCACGATGAATGGGCATGAGAGAGTCGTTTGTCAATTAAAAATGAAACATTCTGGTCTGGATGTCATATGGTGAGAGAAAGAGAGAGAGAGTGAGGAAGAGAGAGGAAAAACAGATGAGAGAAGAAAGTGAAAGGGTGTGGAGAGAGAGGTAAGAAGAAAGAGCGATAAAGGGAGAGCGTCACGGAGGGAGGAGAGAAAGGAAGTAGAGGAAGCCTTTAGATAAGCCCACGCTCATCAGTACCTTGGCGCTTTATCGATTGCCTCAGCAGCTGGATATTAGAGAGGTAATTCACTTTTTAGATAGAAGGCGTGGACAGTTTGGGACCACCCCATTTGTTACCCAGGCTGAAGAAATCATCGCTACTAGCCATCTGGCAGGGTGGGGGTGGGGGTGTGGACAGAAGCACACCGGACAGGGGTGTAATGAGGAGCACCGCCCACGCCGGGCGAGGAGGACACCTGCCTCCACCCCCCCCCCCAAACACTGAACAACACAAATGGTGTTTAACCCCTTCACTTCAGGCACACGACAGCAGCAGGCCCTCTGTGCCTTAGATATCCAGAATTAGCAAGCTGGAGGCTTCAGGACCTTAATTTACTAGAAATTCAGGAGCACAGAATCAGTGTGGTTGGTTTAGAGGAGAAGGAGGAGATCAAATCGAGGACCTGCTAATATGCTAATATGATGTCATTGCTGCCTTCTTTCACCTCCATATCTTGCCAATGCATTTTTGCCAGGGACAGTAAGAGATCAGGAAAAAAAAACTTGGGTTTAAGCTTCTTAGCCCATTCAAGAGTGTCTTTTCTTTACATCTAGGAGCCTGAAATGGCAAGTTGCTACTTGTTCTCAATATCTCCCAGTGGGCGTGTCGTAATGACATCGTCACAGGGACCGGGCCCCCACTCCAGACGGCCTATTATCAGGAAGGGCGGTGATGGCTCAGAGTGTCCTGACGCTGAGTCAGGCCCTGTGTGCGTTATTAGCAGATGTCCGTCATGCGATGCACTGCGTACACAGTTAAAGTGTGATTCTTGTGTGCTGAATCGCCGTTTCCGACGCCGGCTGAAAACGCCGGCCTAGTCAAACCTCCTGTGCTGTAAGGAAGCACCCGCCAGTCGATATGTTATTAATGTCAAAAAGGTCTCGCACAGAGAAAGCAGCACATATAGAATCAAAAAACGGTGCTTGTCTCAATTCCATTAGACAAATACACATTTGTTCAATTCTGAATGTAAATAAAGACCAAGAAAGTGACAGGAAATGAAATGGAGTCCAAAATTAGTTTAATTGAAAGGAAGTCGTGTGTAATTGGAAGTCGTGTGTAATTTCGTTTGAGTGACGTGGATGAGACAGGTGCATATTGTATGCAAAACAAGCTCTTTCCTTTATATTTACAAGGGCAGCCAATGCAGGATCAAAACAAAAGGAGAAAGAGAAGATCAAAGCTGGAAGACTTTAAAGGCAACAGAGTGAAGTACTTCCACTCAGGAAAATAGGACAAGTTACAGAAAACTTCTCATCTGCATGATACTCTGCCATCAGAGACAGAGACAGACAGAGAGAGAGACCGAGAGAGAGAGAGAGAGAGAGAGAGAGAGAGAGAGAGAGAGAATGACAGAATTATTGTCATGTTTTATTACTTTGTTAATTATCACTATTAGAACCATTAATGTCACCATTAATCAAAAAACATGACTGTTATTTCCAGAGTCTTTTTTTTACTTTTCCGAATTCCATTTTTGGTTTGACC
Organism: Brachyhypopomus gauderio; assembly: GCF_052324685.1. Taxonomy (NCBI): domain Eukaryota; kingdom Metazoa; phylum Chordata; class Actinopteri; order Gymnotiformes; family Hypopomidae; genus Brachyhypopomus; species Brachyhypopomus gauderio. Next base: position 20,546,483 of record NC_135219.1, read on the forward strand.
GAATTGTGCCGTCATGCCAATAAAGATGTCCTGAACTGTGAATGCAACTGGAGAGGTAGTGAGATGGGGAAATAGGAATACAGGTGAGAAGGATAGATGGAGAAATTAAAAGAAGGATGGTAAAAAAGGGATGAGAAGAGTGAGACTGGAGAGAGGACGAGGAAAAGGCGAGGAGGGTGTGGGCAGATCTCAGCAGCTGCCCTCAGCCGGGTCACCTAGAGCCCGCACGCCATCGGCCGCGACGCCTCCCGGGCCGAGGGAGGCCATCCACCCACGGCAAATTAAATCTCTCGCTTCCATACACCAGCACAGCGCTCCTCCCTTACGGTCCATATGGTTAAAATGAGCCGTGTGCGCATTGTTACGGCATGCGGGGGCATTACCACGCCTCGGTGAAGACACACGCCATATGACGTTGTTGTGCTAGCACCAAAGCTTTTGCATCCGACTCTAATAGCTCTAAAACAGCTGCTGGAAATGGTAGCAGAAGCATTACCGCCACACTGCCCGTCTACGGCACTAACAGCAGGCCATTTCGCTACGCACAAAAAAAAACTAAACAAACAATGGAAAAAAATGAAACATTTGGGTGTTTTTTTTTTTCACGCTACATCAGAGTCATATCTCTTCACAGATATGTCATTTGGCAGTCTAGGGGTTGAAAACGAGTGGACCACTGACTGAGTGGCAGCATGTACGGGGGACCAATCGGAGCGTGGCTGGTTGCAAAATGGGCGGGGCAGTCCTGCAGAGGGCAGCGCTTCAGCTCAACGGCGGTTACCTGCCGCCGGGTGTCCACTGGGGCCGGGGCTTGTGTTATAGCACCCGCCACCGCATCCAATCACACGCGGACGGATCCTGAGGGGTGGATTCTCGAGGTGAGCCACGGCCAACGGTAAAACAAACCACAGTGGAGCGACTGAGACAGACAGTCTTGGAGGAAGATGGCAGGGAATCAGATGGGGAGCACAGAGATCTCCGCACTGTTGTCGGCGGGGAACAGATTGCTGAATGAAAGATACGTGTGTCACGGAGGTGGCATGGGGGGGGGTTGGAGGTTGCTGGTGGATGCCAGGGGGACTGCGTGTAACGGCTGACGCCAGGGATCCACAGCAGTGCAGCTGCTGAGGCAGGAGGTGCCAAAACCCTGTGAGAGGAAGGAGAAGATGTACTAAACCCCAGGGCTGTCATCACACCCACCTCCTAGTTTGGTGCAGATATCCAGGCAGGGCCCAGTTAGCTCGGGCTCCTCATCCTGACCTCCTGCAGTGTCTCTATAGCCCCTTGGCAGCTTCCAAGTGATCCTACCAAACAGATATAGACACACCCCCCCCCCCATCCCAAAATAATAAAACATCTGGTCCCAGCACTCTAGCCAATCACCACCAAACGCTGTATTTTGTCAGTATATGTGTACTGAGGAGATCAGACAACCCATGAAATACTCTGGGGAACGACAATGTGTTTTGGAGTGGTGGAGAGTGGCTATCACATGTAAACAAGCAAACAAACAAACAACGACAGAACAAGAGACTGGTGCTCTGTGACAAGAGTGCATGAATGAGGGGGTGAGGCCCAGTGAGAAGTGAAGATTGTGGAGATGGTCAGGGCATAGATGAAGGCATTGTGAAGGCTCACGTGTGCGACACCTCATGTGGGGTGGGGTTTTGGAGGGGGGGAGGTTGCAAAGGCCCATCTGAGCAGCTGGCAGGGTAGGAATGGCACAAAGGCAAAGCGGAGGGGTCACGGGGTCAGAGTGGGCCGTGTGTTCTGGCTGGCATCTGTCCAGGGAAGTGACCACACAGAGGGAGCAAGCGAACGCGAGCGAGAGACACAGCAGGCTGAGGTGGTCAGACAGGGTGGGGGTGGATTATCTTGGACCCACGGGGCAAATTACATCTTGGAACCATGGACCAAGATCAAAAGCTTAGCTAGGAGATCAGCTCGAGGCAGGGGAGAGGTCCCCACCGTGCTTCAACTCCTCCACCGCAAAGCAGAGCAGCAGAAAGGGGAGCGCGGGTGGAGCAGACGTGGCCCCCGTCTGGACGAAGTTCTCCCCGTGCAGCCGTCCCGGGAGACCGTGGCATGATCTGGAGATGTTCTGGGCCGATGAAGCACCGGTGGATATTTTCACAGAAGACAATTATGCAATTCATTCACATGATCTCTGTTTTTCCTCTTGGTACTTTTTTTTTTTTACCTAAACAATCCATTAGCAAAGCTCACTTATTAATTCACACCCTGCAGCTAAACATTTATGGTGTATGCAAATAAGCCCCGTTTGACTAATTCAGATGGATTTGAGAAAAAAAGAGAAACAATTAACAATGAATAAACTGCATCAAGGTAAAAAAAATTTTATAATAATTTCAAACAGGAGCATATAATTTAAATAGGAAAGTAAAAAAAGAAGTTGTTTATAAGGTTTCAGAATAAGCAAAGGCTTCCTGTTGCCGGTACTTAAAAATAACAGGCAAAGACTCTCAAGAAAAGATCACACAGTGCAAATATGTTCTAGCGCCTTATCACAACTGAAAACACCACTGTTAAGTCTGATCATCCATCTCATTTAAAATACACAGGACCACAGTGCAGCCTACCGTGCGGACATCTTATTGATGCTTCTCACTCTCACAGAGACTTATAGCTGTTACGCGGAATGTGTACAAGACAGAAAGAAAATGAGAGAGAGATAGTGAATGAGAGAGAGAGGGAAAGAGAGAGTGCGAGAACATGATGAGTGCATCACACATGACATGCTGCGTGGATGATGAAAATCTCAGCTGTCTACAGACCACACGTACAGCAGAGTAACATAAGGAGCAGACAACCCCCCCCCCACCCCCCCACTGGGAGAATGTGCTTCATGTCTCTTAATACTGGGGGAGATGATAATAATGACAAGCATCATGTTCAAATTCACATTATTTGCTTTTGAAAATTGTGCCTGGGATAGTCATGCCAATAAAGTTAGGTTGAATTGAAATTGATAATAAGGAAAGAGAGAGAGAGAGAGAGAGAGAGAGAGAGAGAGAGAGAGAGAGAGAGAGAGAGTGTGAGGGGAGTGGGGGAATAGATATGGAAATACAGAGATGGACAGAGACAGAGAGGGAAAGACAGAGAGAGATGGAAAGAGAGAGGGAGGGAAAGACAGAGAGAGAGAGAGATGGAAAGAGAGAGGGAGGGAGAGAGGTTTATGTGGAGGCAGTCAATACAGGAGGGCCATGGGAGGTGCAGTGTATGTGCACAATCGCTGAACTCAGTGACATGATCACAAAATCCCTGACACATAAGTGCACAGTGGAGCCGTCTAAAAGCAACACGACTCTCGGCCACATCTCGCGCTGTGTGAGAGTATTTGGTGTTCTACCACACTTTTACAGACAGAACAACAAACCTCTAAAAACACACTCTAAAAATGTGTGTGATATCAGGAAAACCACCGTTGTTGCGTTAATGATGATGATGGAACCTCCCAGCTAACAGGAACCTCACTAGAGATCTAGACATGCGTAAAGGTCAGACTTCACAGACGCTACTCTGACTGATAGCACACGGCTGATTACAACTACTGCATGCAGACCTGTACAAAAGACATTAAAACAAAGCCACGAACAAGAAGACACTTCTGAGTAGAACGCAAGGTGAGTGAAAACGCAATATATATCCAATATTTATGATGCAGGATGAATTATTTAGATTTTAATTATCTTATCCTGCTGTGATGATTAACACCCATCAGCATTAGGTTATTCTCATGTACAACTTTTCCTACGCACCCCTCAGAAAGGGGTCACTGTGAGGGGTACAGAAGAGAGGGACTGACCCCCCAGGGTCTAAATGTACAACAGTCGGTTTACACATGATACAGCAACGGCTCAAAAAGCAGCAGTGTTTTCTGTAACCAATCAAAACCAGGCACGTCTCTGTTAGCTACTAGTACAGCCTTACAACCTAATGTCATTGTGCGTTCTCAGATGAACGAGACTCCTTGTAAACACAGGAGTGTGTACCTTTAATGCCGTTGACTATCCCCTCTTACATTTACAGGTCGTACCACAGTGCTACACAAGTGACTCGAATATTTTCCTCTCATCCATACACAAATATTACTTTTATGTATTCAATGTTAATCTATCACATACTTACGTTGTTTCTAGTCCTATTAATTTGTCGAAAATAATGAATATTCATACTCTTGTCCATTAACCTTCACATAACCTTCCCATAACTACAGGTGGTAGAATCTTATTAGTGGTGTTTGCTCAATCGTGTTTAATCTCACTCGGCGTTCAGATACGCCTTCACCAAGCAATCCCAGGTGCATCCCTGTAGTGTCGTTGAATGCCTGCAGCCTCTAAGCTGGTGATGTGTCAGTCCACTTCATCACAAGCAGCAATTCTGTGCATACACAGAAAAGAGACTTTGTACTACATTGTTCTACGATGTAATTACAGCATATTAGTCTGGGTATAGTGAAGATGTGATGATTCATTACCATTTTGTGGTTAAGTACAACTGAGTTTCAGGCGGCGCCCAGGTAAACCCTTCCCAGCCTTGCTTTGATACCCGATAGCACAAGCGTCGCCTTGTCCCAAATGCATTCAGCCCGGTAGGTTCCAGTGATTTATGTGCCATTCTATAATTGACCTTTGGCTGCATTTTAATTTGACTAATGCCACCAATTATTCTCCTGATGCAATGAAGTTGTTTGTGCTAGAAATAAATAACTCAAAATGTGCCAGCCCAAGCCTGTTATTATAATTTGTTAAACTGTATTAATCCCAAAAAGCGATATTCAGCGGACGTAGAAGGTTCGCCTGGGTGCCCGCCCCGTTTATGAGTCCGGACCGAGGCGGGAGGCGTATGGACGGGTGGCTGTGCGGCGGGACTGCGGGAGTCGACCCGAGAGGTAGCGAACGCCGCAATCATGAAGAATTACCGTTCGAGGTCCGCGGCCGACCTCGGCTCGCACGTACCCGTTAACCGGGAAACGTCACGAACAGCAGTGAGGTCTATAAGCGAGGGGCACATACGCTCGGCTCGGGTGTGTGGAAAGTGTTTTTGTTCCTAATGGGGCAGAGAGGATGGCCCGTAAGACGGAGAGGGAAGGGGTAATCGAGTGTGTGCACGCGTATGTGTGTGTGTAAAAGTGGGTGAGTGTGTGTGTGTGTGTCTGAGCATGTGAATGTGTGTGTGAGAGAAGCAGAAAATGAGGTGAGGTGTGTTTGTGTGTGTGTGTGTGTGTGTGTGTGTGTGTGTGTGCGTGTGTGTGTGTGTGTGCACCCAGGTGGGCTGTAGGTGGGTAGAGACAGACAGAAGGGACACAGCTCATTAACTGGGATATAGAAGTGTTGGTGATGAGGCTAAGGACATCTGTTCGTCCACCAACCTTGTCCATAGAGAACCCATATCTACACCACATCACTTACAGAAACGCTGTACCCACTCATCACTGCCCAAGGACCAGATGAGAACTTACAACCTGGGAAACACCCGCACTGAAACGTGAAAAGTGTCACTAAGAGTCTCCACTATATCTGTATATTACTGTCATTCATATCATATATGGATACTAGTCCAGGTCAGCCTCTATGTACTAATGGCAGACTGCGCCATAAAGTAGATATTATGTTATATACATAAGTGCAATTTAAACGAAATATTGTACTCATCTATGTTTTTACCCCAAACTGGGAGGAAGCTTCAGCTCCATTTAGATTAATGAAGGCTCAAATTAAATTACTGGTAATTTTATACTGGTCATTACCACACCCTCAAAGAGCTTCATGTATGCGATTCGTTTTTGTAATTTGCAGTCTCCTAACAGTGTGAACATGTCCCTACATATAATAGCAGCTCACTGTAGCCACAGCGAACATGACACACTCATTATTCTGAATTTAAAACAAACTAATAGTTCGTTGTTCGAGTTCTGCTATTTCAGCTCAAGCAGAGGACATAGGGAGAGGCCGCCAGCATTATCATGGGAGGTTTCGTCTAGATTATCTCCTGCAGGTTTGTATGTATTTTTCGACCATGTTAGCTTCGTAGTATTGAGGAAGCAGCTGGTATCTCCAGAAAAAGCTTTTCACGCTCATCAAGCCTCCTGTGTTTGCACACACAGTCGTATGTGATGAATCTAATAAAGGGGCCTGGAGACCCTGTGTCCTCTCACCTTTGCCCCACCTCTTACCCCCCCCACCCCACCTCTCAACCCCCCCCCCCCCCCCCCCCCACACCACACACACAATGAGATGCCAATAAAGGAGACCTTTAGAGAGCAGTGGTAAAATGGCTCTACAATCACTATAATAACACAGCTGACCTACACATAATTGGGAAATGAGTTAGCTGGGTGCCTGCAGGGGTGAGTGAATGGCGTACGCAGAGGAGTGTGTGTGTGTGTGTGTGTGTGTGTGTGTGTGTGTGTGCTTGCATGGGGAAGAGGGTCTCACTTGTCTGGCTGCCCAAGGCAAGAATTGTCTGTCTCTCCTCCAATCACCTCCTCAGGAGCAGGTGCAGAACTGGAGGAGGAGAGCTACCCCCTCGACAGACGGTCCTCCACACACACACACACACACACACACACACACACACACCCTCACACACACACACAAACACATGCGGATACACATACTGTGCCCGCCTACCTTAACAACACCCTCGCTCCCACCCCCACCTAACACACACACACACACACACACACACACACACACACACACACACACACACACACACACACACACTGCTACTCTCTCTCCATGACGGGCCAAATGAAAAGAGTCCAGCACAAGCAGATGAAGGGCGCCTGCTGGATCCTGCTGCCCCAGAGGGGGAGAGAGAGAGAGGAGTATGATGGAGAGAGACAGAGAAGGAGAGAGAGAGAGAGAGAGAGAGAGAGAGAGGGAAAGACAAAGAGAAAGACACAGAGAGAGAGAGACAGACAAAGACAGAAAGTGAGGGGGGGGAGGAGAAGGCTGTCTGGCTCCTGTCGGCCCCCCGGAGCGAATCCGGACCCCGCAGCGGGGAGGTCAGTGCTTCCTCAACCGCGGGAGAGGCGGGGAGGGTCTGCCGGGACCATTTGTGCCCCAGACGAAGTGACAGAGGCCGAGCACATCAAACAGGCCCAACCGGCTGGAAATAACACCAAGACAAACAATTTGGGTTTGCTGCCTGAGTGGTCCTCGCCGGCGCTGGAGTCTGCACTCTGTGCCTTTAATGGAATCCCAGCCTGGCGGTGAGGAGAGAGGAGCTTCACCTCCTCGCAGATAAAGGACGCTCCGCCCACTGAGGTGGAGCAGCACGCCACGAGAGACACGCAAACGAAGCGCACAGTTCTCCACCCTGACAGCTGACACGGCCAGTCCTCTCCTCCCAACACCTCAGAACAAGGGGGGGGGGGGGGGCACCGTGGCGGACATTGGCTAGGTAATTGCGCGCTAAAACGGTGGAAGAATTGTTGAAATATCACTGTTTAAATGGATCATTTGTAAGATCCTCGAAGGCAGAGATGAGACGTGGACGGATGGATGGCGCTGCTGCTCGCTGCTGCTCGCGCCAGGGCTCAGCAGAAAGCGGTCGGAGCGGTTCGGGCTTCCCAAGTCAAAACGCCGCCAGCTTTAGACTCTATGCCTCAAATTAAACCAAACACTCATTGGCGGTTATTACATACGCTTAATGAAGAGCTTCATGAACCTTTGAGGAAGATAAACATCTGCTAGCGCAGTGCTGCCCTGTGTGTGTGTGTGTGTGTGTGTGTGTGTTGTGAAATGGCGGGTTTGAGAACGGGCTGTGGCTGTGGGGTGTGCTCAGCCCACGTTGTCCCGCGTTGTCCCGCGCTGAGAGACGCGTCTCGCTCCGCTCCTTTTAATTTTCCCCCCGTGCCTCCGAGGTCCGACTCGTTGGCGCTGGGTGGAGGCTCACTTCTCATTTCTCACTTTAAATTTACATAAGCCACTCATCCCACCCCCCCTCACCCCCCCCTCCAACCGGTACCCCTCCGGATCACGGGCGGCCGGCGTTCCCTGGCGGGGACGGGGTGAGGGAGCGGGCCGTCTCTCTCTAGGTGCGGAGGTTATGAATTCGTCGCGGTGGATGTGCGTAGCGCCACCGCTTCCCGTGCCGGGGTCATTTGCATTCGATCGGAATACAAATCCATCCATCCTGTGCTCCGCCTGCACACACACACACACACACACACACACTCCGACACCAACACCTCCACCCCCCCCCACCCCAGGCGCTCTCCTCAGCCTTGGACCACTGAATCCAGTATAAAATGTCATTATGGCAGGATCAAGGCAGTGGCGGAAGGAGAATATGAGTTCCTGGCATCACCGGCCGTCTGGCGGGGGTTTGTTGTTGCTCCAGCCGCTGCCCCCCCCCCCCCCCCCGCCCCCCCCCCCCCCCCCTTCGGGGATGAACCATGAAAGTGGCTACCAGACGCCCAGGCTGCAGGGGCCGGTGGTAGAACAGCGCTGTGGGCAGCAGCACCTCGGCTAGACGAAAACACCCAAGTCTGTTAATGAGCAGCCAAACCATGCAAACTGTTTTTGGCATCGCAGCAGTCAAAAGGACGATGTCCACATGAATCCACGGATTAAAACACTGCCTTATAAAAACAAACTAGGATGGAGTCCCTCGAAAATGAACAAAACAGGAACAGTCGTATTGGAATTCAAAGTCCTTTTCAAAGAGTCCCGAGGATGTAAACAGGACCACGTCGACTAGCTGGGATCTCCAGAGCCAGGATCATCTGCCAACATTTTCCAACACTAACTTATTGTCTGAATTTCTGATGAAATGCAGATGGATTTGCCAACCAAAAGCTTCATAATAACAAGACGGTTGAGATCTGGTTGAAAGGCCTTTTCAAGCCCTTCAGCATGATCAACTAAATTAAAAAAATTCTCCACTAAATGGAGGTTGAATGCGTGGATGACATATTCTTGACTTTGGGTCAGAAACGTCATCTGCAAAACGGTCCTGAGATTGTTATGACACATATATAAGGCAGCAGCATCAGAGCATTTAACATGCTAAAGACCCAAATGTCCCTGCAAGCAATGAGAGCAGGGGGGTATTCCAAGAAGCGGGTTAAGCGAGAAAACCCGGGTAAGTTAACTCAGAGTTCACGGAAACTCGAGGTTTTCTGTTCCAGAAACCGAGCTTAGAGAGAACTGTTACTAAACCGTTACTTAGAGAGTCAGTTACTATAGCAACTTATGCTCTGAAGCTAACCTGCTCGCTGGCAGGTTAACTTGGACCTGACCCAGAGTTACAAACACGTCATCATGATGTGTCCTTTCCTCGAAGATCAAGTGGATATTGAAACTCAGTTTATTCGCTGAGTTCTTCGTCGGGAACGCCTTATAAAACCCCGAAATAGACATAGGCCTACTATCATTTTCGGATTATTTTTTTTATGAACGTTATCGTTTTCAGCACAATCCATTACTTACATCAATAACTTTATTATTATAATAACATTTCAAATATTACACATAGCGGATCAGCCCTAAATTCTCTCCAGATTGTTATATATCGGTCTTCGTTTTTTGCTAGTGGAAGTTTTCTTTATAGTGTACTGTAGGAGATGCGGAATCTGTCAGCAAAGCTACTGTATGTCGGTCTGTCCGAAAACTATGTCCGGCATTAAAAATGACTAGTGCCCGGTTTTGTGGTGTTTCCTGGGCATAAGCCAGTTATGGACATCAAAGAGGAATTCCACAGCATCATTGGTTTGTCTTTAATTCACACGGACAATAAAGAAATTAAGCAAAGGAGAGGCAATATATAACGAACTTCATTCCATTTACATTTTAAGGATTTCCTAGAGTGATTGGCTGTATTGATGGAACCTACATATGCTACCTATTCCCACACCATTAGAACATGAAAATTCATCCATAGCATTAATGTACAGGTACTAACCTTTATAATCCTTAATGAATAATGTACTTATCTTTAATGGTAACAAAAATAACGTAGCTATTGTAACTGACCGTTCTTCCCATCAAGATCCTATGTGATGCTTCCCACCTCATCACAAATGTTGAAGCCAGATGGCCAGGATCCGTGTATGATTCCACACTGTACAACAAATCTGAACAGAGTAGGCCTGCGGTAGTTTTGCTAGTTGTTCACATGCAGTGTAATAGTTAAATCATTGCAAACCCTAGTGTGATTATAGGACATGACGGCCTCCTTCATGCAGACAGAGGGTATCCCTGCCTGTCCTATAGGCCTACCTTATTACTCCCTATTCAGATCCTGCACCTGGACCACAGTCCCGCTACAATCAGGCCCACAGCAAAACCAGGGCAAGAATTTAAATGACCCTAGGAATCCTCGAGGCCAGGTTCCAGTGCCTGAAGGGGCTCAGAGTAACCCCTGATAGGGCGTGCCACATAATAATGGCATATGTGGTATTACACAACATTGCAACCATCCAGGAAGAGCGACAGCCTACCATCTCAGACATGCCCACAGACGAGGAACCTTACATGCATGTGGGTGACAACAGAGATGGTGGAGTTGTCAGAGACTCCATCTGCAATCACTGCTTTCCACATTAAATCATGCACCACCACCCACCCCACCATCCACCCTGTAACCTTTTAATATGCATTACAGTCAAATTCACTGTTATGTTTCATTATTTCATTTTTCCTGTAAATAAATATATTTTATAATATATTTTAAGAATAAGAGATAGTTATGTACAGCCATACCACTTTGTACAATATTCTTATACTTCATTTTTATCTGATGCCATGTGTGTTTCACACCACTCAGATTAGACCTGGAATTAGTAAGTGTTCAATAAAAAAAATATTTAAAAACTCAATACAGTATTATAAAGGTGGAGAAAATAATAATATAATCGCACCCTTCTGCTAAATATAAAAATATCATTTTCACTCACGCATTAACTCTGTTGGCAATTTTTTGACATGCTGACTGCCTTTCTCTAGAAGCTACCGCAGTATTACATTTACGTTTAATAATATCTAAATATTCTGCATACGCAGTCATTAATACTTCAAGCTACAGTGGTGTGAAATACGATGTTCGTCTGATTTTCGCGTTTAAGTCCATGATAAATCCTATTTATCTGCGTTCCATTAAGAATGCCTTTCATAGTTACGCGCTTCTGTCTGGGTCAACCTACTCAGAGTTGAGCGACCCTGATTACTTTAACTCCGATCCGCCGTTTTGGAACCGAAAACTCTGAGTATGTCAGATCGGGGTAAGACAACTCCGAGTTCAGGGTTAAGTTTAGAGTTTGTTAAACCCGCTTCTTGGAATACCCCCCAGGTTAATGCCCGAGATGTGTTCATGTTGTGTGTACGTGTTAATTCTGTGCCAACCCGGTTTGCCACCGACTCCCGCAAACTCCAACACTTCATGACCGCGAGCTTGTGCAGAACACATCCGCTGCTCGGGCCTTTGGTCTTCCGGCATGCCTCGCTGCGAGCTGAGCTAAAGCGGTACGTTCAGAGCAGCGAACAGCACGTCTGTGTCCGGGTCCTCGCAAACGGTCACGACAAAGGTAATCAATCAAGGCGCTCGCACTATCGGCAGCCCGCGGCAGCCTGGGGGAGGTGTCCGTGGATAATGAAGGAGAGGTGCAGACCACAGGCTCCCCTTGGGGTCCGCACGGGAGGGGTGTGGGTGTGTGTTGGGGGGGGGGGGGGGGGTGTTGTGATCCTCGGGCTACAGGAGTGCTGTAGCACGCCAGATGACTGGAGTCGGTTGATCACACTCCTGTGACTACTCGATGGAGGGATGCCATCCAACCACATCCATCAGGAGCCTCTCCGAGGAAGAGGACGAGGAAGGAGAGACACAAACACGAAGGTAGACGGGCAGGCAGCTACGTGGACAGACAGAAGGTTGCGGAAACTCATGTAACTCGTGCTCCATCGCTCTCTCCCACGTCTGCTTTTAAACTATAACTGAAAAACAACTGAAAAAGAGCCGAGGGAATTTAGAGGAATACACTATATTTGGCACCAAATATTTAAGAAAATGTATCGTAACCTTGACATTGTAGTACGCATTAGCACAAATGGACAAATGGCCCTCAAAATGAGTGCCACACCTCAGTGCCATGACAGTAATGTTTCTGTCAGGGGGGTATTAACTAATCACCCTGCATATGATGGGAATTCAAGGTCTGACCCCTGAAATCGTAGCCTCATTTCCATTACTAATAAGGCCTGTTGTAAGTAATTACTAAAACGCCATCATCAGTCACAAATGGCTCTAAGAACAGCTTGAAGGACGACCGATGTGAGGACAGGGCCAGCAGGGACAAAGAGCTGTCGTTCATACTCGTCTTCCTCATCTGACTCGCATGCAGCCTTGTTCTCGCGCACATTGTTCTCAAACTCTCATCCGTTCGATATCGAAGCGTCTCCCACACTCCACTAATCGCTGTGGTGTGGGTCGAGTCAACCTTCCACTCCCAAAGCTGATGTGAAATACATGCACTGTTCACTATCACAGTCTTTTATCACACACTATCAGATTCACACATTCTCTATCAAACTCACAGTCTCTATCAAACTCTCACGCGTGCACCATTATGACCAGGACTGAAAGATGCCCGGTAGAAACAGTCTAAACAGCCTTCCGTAAGGACGGAACGCAGACGACCATCACACACGGGAACGCCACGACTCACTCCGGCTTCCGGCTCGGATTTGTCTGGGGAACAGAAGATCGCAACGGAACAAAACGTTCCCGCATTTTTCCGAGGAGCATACCGAACCCGGAGAGCTGGTGCTAAATCGTCAGCGGCACATGCCGGACCTCTCTTCTCGCACGAGCGTGTGCACGCATGTCTGTTGTGGACTAGGTTAAAAACAAGGCTACCTGGCGTTACAGCAGAGAGGTCACAAACTAAGAAACCTAAGCTTTGCCTTTGAAATCCTGCGCTGTGACTCATCCCAACTTGACGTCCATGACCGTAAAGCTGACTTTCCTGCCCCGGCCTGGGTTACTCTCAGCTTTAACCCTCTATATCAGCTCCATCTAAAAGTTTACTCGGTGTAGGTCACCGAGTTCCGCCGCTGTCACAAGCAACACATGCAGCAGACAAACAGCGGGGCACAAGAAAAAACCTGGCAGGGCGTCAAGTCACAAGCGGCTGGAGTTCACGCTCCGAGACACGCGGCCGGAGGCGTCCGCTTCACCGCGCCGATGGACGAGAGTCCCGTCCTCGGCCGACGGCTCCCGTCTGGGTGATCTTCAGCCGCTATCATAGCTGTGACCTCACCTGGCTCAGGTACCCTCAGGCAGAGAGAGTTCCCAGAAATACGCCATCTATTCTGGGTCACCCGGAGCCAGGGCGAACGTACAGCCACTCCGGGCCAGAGGCGTCATCCTGGAGGAGGAAGGAGCGTCGTGGTAGGAACAGGCGAGGGAGTTGTGAGCATACATGTCCTACGCCTCAGAAATTAGAGGCGGGAAAGGAGGCCGGAGGAAAAGGAACTGAAGGGCCCGCGGGGAACACGTGATCGGGAGCGTGAGAACAAAGGACGGACGCACGCTCACGTTATGCTTCTCTCAGGCACCGGCACAATCACAAGGCCACGGAGAGGAACAGCAAGAGTCGGCCGGGTTTATATCGCTACGGATTAGCTAAACAAAGGCCACGTTGGGCGCCTGTGATAAGGCGGCGGCGTCCGGAGGCTGACCCCCGTCATGGCGTGGAACGAGGCGGCCCTGCCCCTTTAAAAAGGCCCCGCCATCGCCAGAAGGCGCGAGGAGACGGCCACGCCATCCCTTCCCTTGAGCTCCTCCGACGCTCGGCCCCGAGTCAGCTGGGCCATTAAGCGCAGAGCCCTTTCGGATTGACATCCCCATTATGATCTAATTATAAACATATGCCCAGAGCAGGGGGTGGGTGGAGGTTCTGAGCCACTCCCCTCACCAGGGGGTGGATCCCTGTCGTGTAGATTCTTGGTCTTTTGTTAAGGCTGGCGAGACAAAGCTGAGCCAGATGAAGTGTGAGCATGATGCCCAACCTAAATAAACAAACAAAGGAGGCTTTGTGTTGAGACGCTGAAAGTGGGGAAGATTACGGAGGAATATGGCGGCTCCGGAAACTGTAGGGATTGCATCTCATTACAACAGCAGGGAGCTGTAGGGAATGACTCACAGGGTTTTAATGAAGACTAATCAGACAGAAGGAGATAGAACAGAGAGAGAGAGAGAAGGAGAGAGAGAGAGAGAGAGAGATACACAGAGATATGATTTATTGTTCTTGTGTGTCTTCTGATATATCTAAATGGTGCATGCTAGTGTGTTCTGTTGGGGTTGTTTTAAATTTGTTCAGCTTATGCGTGTTTAATCTGGGTCTCATTTTCCCGGAGACAACACTGCCTAAGGCGTGCTTGTTTGTGTCGGGGAGGGAAGTTTTAAAAACAAGTTTTGCATTTCTGCCTGATGACTCATATAATGCACAGGCAAGATTCAAAATACGACGCGTGGATATTTCAGGCAAGGGTTCCCGTCTTCCTCTCCCCTAGCACACTAGACCGACGACGATCCTGCTGTGCCCCAAAGTCGTTACTGCGCTCCAGATGTTAGCGTGGACTCCTGATGGCTGCAGTCACTCCTGGAACACTGAAAGCGCTAATTTTGCCACGCTTCATACACAAAACGCCACAGTCACAAGTCAGAACCATCACAAGGCAGTTGTGGCCCTGCCTGCTTCTGGGTGACCCATTTTCTGGATTTACCATCAAACAGGAGAGAGATATCAGCAGATGCACACCTTACATAAGACCTAAATTGCTCTCTGCAGGTTGCCAAAGAAGCCCTCGAAATAGTCTGCAGTCACACACTTCATACAAATGACCCAATGACACATGCTGGCTTTAATGATTATGAGTAGAGCAGCGCTGGCTGGAAAAGCCCATCAAAGACAAACCACAGTAAAGACATTAGGCGCTACAGTCCGCTTCATCACGTTTACGCTTCATGAAAATATAAAGTCATTTCAGTTCAGACAGGTATGAAGTGAGTGCACACATTTAATATCTTTTTCTGTTAAATGATCTCTCTCCTTCTCTGTCTTTGCCCCCCCCTCTCTCTCTCTCCCCCTTGTACTTAGTATTTGCAACTGTTTGACAGAGACCGTGCGACAGATTTATAGCAGAAACAGGAGCAGCTGCTGAAGGTTTAATTTATTTTTTGTTGCTTGGCTGCCTGCTTTCGTTCTCTCTGAATCCTGGGCAATCGGTTTTGGGAACAGCAGAAATACAGCCAAAGGCAGCTCTGGGAGCTTTTATTTGCATTGTAAGACTTTTTTTTTCTTTAATGAGGGTTATTATTTGTGTAAAGGATCTATGTCTCACTGTTATGGAAAACCCTACATCATTTATTCTCAAACCTTTTCCTTTTTTTTACCACCTAAAAATTTATGCACAGGAATTATGCAGAATTTTTTCCCCAGCCCGAGACAAGCATCACACTGTGCAAGCGTGGCTGGTTGTGTCAAATCTTGATGTAAAAAATCTCAATTTTGTGTTTATTGCAATGTACTTACAAGAGAAAATGCAAGAGAGTGGAAAGGAATTTTTACATTAATTAAGTTCAATTTATTATGCAGTGGTGTCTACAAAAGCAGCCGTTTCCCTCCAAGCAATTAGCAGTGGAGCTTGACCTTTAGAACAGTCCATCATGTTCTCCTGGAAGATCTGGAGCACTAACTAACCACGCTTTAAGTGCAGGTGCTTTTTTTTTTGTGGAGGTGAGGGAAGATGTTTTTGTTTCACTTTTATACAAGCAAACAAATTGCAAATAATAAAAATGGAATATCATATAACCTTAGTGCTTTAAACATTTTTTTGCATTTGTATCTTCTAGTCTAATCAGGCAGTGGAGATGCACTTGATATCGGTGTATCATTTCAACTTCCGAAGTGCTTTCGTGTTTTTGCAATGGCATACAAAAGGGGTCAAGAACATGTCTGAGAGCCACTGCAGGAATACGCGTGGTAAAACGATATTCGAGTATTTTGCTGCAATACGACATTTCTTCAAAGGGTAATCGAATTGTGTTTGAAATGTGATTTTTAAACGCTAGACTCCGTGCAGGAAAAGCTGCTGTTCAGCACAGGATAGTGCATCTCCGACCATCCTAACCACAATTAAATATTCATGTTCTCCGGGGTAAAGTGGGGTCTGGACCCAGTACGCTTTGCAGAACGTGAGACACCAAAGAGCTGACTCACCATCACATTGCAAAGATCTTGTCCAGTGAGAGCAAAATAATGGGGTTCTCTAGTCTAAACGTTTAGACCCAGGATTCCTTCTGAGTTGTCGGTCTTGTAGATGGAGTTCATCTGGCTTTGACGAGAACGATGCGCTATACGCTTGCACAGTAAAACCAATCTGAAAATGAGTTGCAATTATTTCCCAACAGGTAATGAATGAAACTGACACAGAAATAAAAGATCAATTTATGAAGCGTCAGATCACAACAGACTAAAGGCCTACTGCAACCTGCGATCTGCTGCAAACAGCTAACGAAACCAGCAGCCTAGAATGTCTGTCAGATCACCAGAAGCTCTGATTTGCCAAAATATATTATGAGTCAAACCTTTTCAAAGACAGCTATTATGTATACTCACTGGACACTTTAATAGTAACACCATATCAGTGTTATTATCAGTTATAGGAACACTGCGTATAATCCATGTTGACATAATAATATCATAGAACTGTTGAAGATTTGTCAGTTTAATTTATTCTGCGATCTGCCTGCTCTACTGCCTAACCAAACATCATCTATTGGGTTCAGATCTGGAGAATTCAGAGCCACTGAAGTCTACTGAACTGCTTGTCATGTTCACGGAACATGAGATGACTTGTGCGTTTTCTTGCTGGTAGTAGCCATTATAAAACAGTAAACTGTGATTATAAAGGTATTCTATTGTTCAAATGATGCTCGGTATTAAGGGCATATCCGTGTGTCAAAGACACAAGTGAACTGAACTGTTGACACACGATAGGTTGGATAAATGAATTAATGCTGTTTATGCCAAATTACACAATCTGCAAGTTGCAGCAGAAATCGAAATGCATTTTCCAATTTTCAACTCCCAAGTTTCAGTAAGCCTGTGCCCACGTTGGCCTCATTTTATGTTTCTGGGCTGACAGGAGTGGACACTGATGAGGTCTTCTGCTGATGTAGCCCACTCACCTTGACAGGTTATGCATCTGAGACGTTTTCTGCTCAACATGGTTGTAAAGAGCAGTTATTTGAGTTACCTTGTCCCTCTCGTCAGCTCAAATCAAGTCTGACTATTCTACTGTGACCTATCTCATCAGCCTTTCTATGTATTTATGCTGTTTTGCATGCTTCTTTGTAAATTCTAGAGAGTCGTGCGAGGAAATCCCAGAAGCAGCAGTTTCTTACACACTCGGACCAGCCCATCTGGCACCATCGACCATGCTCCAGTCAAAGACACTCAGGTCACATTTGTCTACCCGTTTAGATTTTTGATATGAATATTAACCAAAGCTCTTGACCCATCTCTGCATGATTTTATGTATTGTGCTTGCTGTCGCTTGATAGGCTGACTGAATAATTACGTGACTGAGCAGGTATACAGGTGTTCCTAATCAAAATGACCAGTAAGTGTGTGTCTTTACCTATCTGCTCACCAAGGTGAAAAGTTCAACACAGCAGTATGGTAGACAAACACTTCAGAATATCATGATTCTACAAAGTAATGTCTAATCAGTAATACACTATATTGCTAAAAGTATTCACTCACCTTCCTTGACTCACATATGAGCTAAACTTACATCCCAATTCTAATCCGTAGGGTTCAATATGACGTTGGTCCACCGTTTTTGACCATTCTTCCAGAAGTGCATTTGTGGGCTCACATACTGATGTTGGACGAGGAGACCTGGCTCTCAGTCTCTGCTCTAATTCATCCCAAAGGTGTTCTATTGAGTTGAGGTCAGGACTCTATGCAGGCCAGTCAAGTTCATCCACACCAGACTCTGCCATCCATGTGTTTATGGACCTTGCTTAGTGCACTGGTGCACAGTCATGTTGGAAGAGGAAGGGGCCAGCTCCAAACTGTTCCCACAAAGTTGGGAGAATGAAATTGTACAAAATGTCTTGATATCCTGACGCATTCAGAGTTCCTTTCACTGGAACTAAGGGGCCAAGCCCAGCTTCTGAAAAACAACCCCACACCACAACTCCCCCTCCACCAAACTTTACACTTGGCACAATGCAGTCAGACAAGTACCGTTCCCCTGGCAACCGCCAAACCCAGACTTGTCCATCAGATTCGTCACTCCAGAGAACGTGCCTCCGCTTGGCATTGCACTTGGTGATGTATGGCTTGGATGCAGCTGCTCGACCATAGACACCCATTCCATGATGCTCTCTGCACACTGTTCTTGAGCTAATCTGAACAGTGGCCACATGAAGTTTGGATATTTGTAGTGATTTACTCTGCAGAAAGTTGTCCACCTCTTCGCACTATGCCCTTCAGCATCCGCTGACCCCGCTCCATCAGTTTACCTGGCCTACCACTTCATGGCTGAGTTGCTGTCATTCCCAAACACTTCCATTCTCTTATAATACAGCTGACAGTTGACTGTGGAATATTTAGGAGTGAGGAAATTTCACGACTGGATTTGTTGCACAGGTGGCATCCTATCACAGTTCCACACTGGAATTCACTGAGTCTTAATTTTATACACCTGTGGCCATGGAGATAATTTGGATGGGTGAGCAAATACCTTTGGCAATATAGTGAACTTCCTGACATTTTAGATTTAGATAATGTCTTCTGTGAATTTGTCGCAGTACGGGGAACGTTAATCAGTGCCTAGACTGTTCTAAGATGAAACATCTGAATGTAGTCTATCTGAGGTCAATCACTTGTTTCTCTCATCTATTTTTTAAGCTGCCATATCTAGCGCAGAACGGGTTTTAAATCGCATCTCAGGTGTTCGCACAAACGGTTTCTGAGCCCTTACGTGTGACCTCTAAACGTGTGGGCCACAGACTCAAACAGCAGTCATACATAGTAGATTTCATTATGGAGAAGAACGGAGACTGAGCGCTCTCAGAAGCCATGGCTATCTGCATCTTCTCAGCACCTTTCTCCTCCACCAAACACCGTCACCTTCACACGGACCCTGCAATGCTCCTCGTCGTGAGAGCAGAGCCGAGCCGAGCTCCCACTCATCCTCTCCGCTGACACTCTCGGCTCTGGAAGCCATGTTAGAAATGACAAGGTCCTCTCCAGATGACCTGTCGGTCAAACGGCGTCAATCACAGAGCCTTGGGCAAATCACCGTCTTCGTGCCTCTGACGAGTTGGCTCGCTGTCGGATTTCACTTCAGCCCGGGAGATCACAGCTCTTCACTGAAGCGCGCAGCCACTATGCATGCGAGGCTAGAATTACCGCGCCTCACTGGTTTACTCTCATTTCACTTTTTTTATTTGCCGGGGCGGCGAGTTGCTGCGTTGCGTGTCATAGCCACACGGTACACTTTGAGTCAACCTATTTGAAACCCATTCGAAGGCAACTGCTCTGATGTGTGATTCCAGGTTCTGAATGATTAAATAATGGAGATAAACTCTCTGGATAATACGCCTGTGGATGTGTTGATTTCTGGGAGAGCGCATGTGTGGGGTGTCACTCTGTTTGCGTGTTTGTTTTGTTGTTTTTTTTTTCTCTGCAGAGTGACACTGCGGATGACATGTTCCCTCAGCAAGCAAGCAGTGGGACGTGAACGCAGACCCCCTGATGTGGCATGATTGATAGTAGTAGCTTCCAGGCTGTTGAAAGGGAATTGGTGATGAACGTGGCCTCCCTCAAGATCCCTACCGAAAAACAACAAAAATGACAAACTCCCCATTGTTTGCCCAAGAATGTGAACTTCCTTGGCCTCAGACACGTCATGATTAATAAAGTTAATTGAAATTAACAGAATGCGGGGTGCCCCCTGCACTCCTGTAAAGTGTGAGAAAGAAAGGGAGAATACAACCCCCCCCCCAAGCACCTAGCCAGAGGTAAGACTCCTACAAGCTCATAGAGTGTCTAGGCACCGCATTAGTGTCACTCTAATCTTAATGGCGCTCTGGAATACGAACCCTCGTTGTCATCTCTAATGACACTGAGGGCCCTTTATACAGCTCCGTATTCATCAGAGATGGACTGCCAACAGAGCTCCCTGCCTCCTGCAGTTTAACCCATAGCAAACTGCCACGCATTCTGCTACAGTATAGCGGTCACCTGTGGGGGTGATTGTGGTTGCCTGTGCAACCACAGTCCCCTGCTGCATATACACACTGGAAAGAAACAGTTTATGAGAATCTGCCAGTTATGCTTTCATTGTCAAGTAAAACCCTTTGGTAAAGAATTGCTGAGGAACGGTTAAACCTGCAGTAAAGGATTTAGTAAAAACCTATCCCAATCAGCTTTCTGAGTTCTTTAAACGCCGAAAGCATTACGTTTTGATGTTGAAATCCCAAGTTGGCATGGTTTATCATGCTAGAAGAAAAACCCATAAGAGTCATTCAACACACAAAAGTGTTCGCCGCATCTGAATGGCTGTACGCGCAACCTCCACAATCCCTTACAGAACCCCACAGTGTATGTAATGATGCTGCTGTATTATGCAGAAACACATTCAAAGGGGGGATGGAAAAGGAAGACTCCATTTGCATTACCAGAGGAAGTACTTTACGCTTTGACCAAACCGGTGCATCTGGACCATGTTGAAATTGATGTTAGCTCTTTCATTTGGTGTCAGCAACAGGTCCTGAAAGGCTAGAAATAGCTCAATAAAAGCAGGCATCAGGTAGTTTTAGGGACTTATTCAACAAAAGGTTCAGATCAATTTAAATAATAGGAAATCAGATATATAGATTTCCCCCTAAAAGGCTGTAAGACTCATAGTGGTGAGCCTGAAATAGATACTAATTATGCCATGGTGAATCACTCGAGTGTCTATTTTCTTTTTTAGAAAAACTCATATTAATGAGAAACTAGATGCCCTGGTCTGTGCTCTTATACATCTGTATAATATGGTTCTGATGCCTTAGGCTATTTTCACTGATATAACAGAAAGTAAAGCTAAAGGGCAGAGCGACAGTGACACTGCACACGTTCAAGCAACTGGTGGATAAAAGTCTTAGTGAGGGTCCCATACTGCTCACGCAGAACCTTAAGAGATCAAGATATGTTAGCTCTCTAAGTCTTCCATGAAGCACACTCACACCCATGTGTGGACAAACAGAATTTCAAAGGAATCAAAGGACCAATTTATGACTCTGATGACTCCCGTTTTTCCCCCGAACAGTTCAAGGTTTCAGGCCAAGGACTGAGACTTTAACTCGACGAGCATTGTGAAGACGGGGGCAAAAAGCTACTGATTCTTAACTGAGCGCTAAAACATAAATCCTCTGTCTGATTAACAGGTGGAAAAAGTGTGGCATAGACTAGGTGGGCAAACACACATATGACTCCCATAGACTCATCTTCTGAAAACTACAATCCCCAGGCCTCTCTCCACTCTCACTGGGGCAGTGGTGGTGATGGGTGCTGATGGGAAATGATGGCCTTATTGAGCCAGCACATGGACTATAACTCATTTGTTCAAAGGGGCCTGGAGCTGACAGGCTCAGCCTTTTTTTCTCCACTTCCCAGTGAAATTGACTATAAATCACCTTATCATTTTTAGCCCCTTGACAGTTTATCAGGATTCCTCCATTTTACTGTATATGAGGAGACCCTGAGTTTGCTGACAGAGCCCAGGTGTGATGCATTTAAAGCTCCCGTCACAGTAAAGGGCAAAGATAAACCTAGAGCAACTCCGTTTTATAGATTGAGTCACCAGCTTCAACAATATCACCTTCTGCAGCAACACAGAACTATCAATATAACAAATGGCAAGTCATGAGACGAAACAAACTTGTTAAAAGTTTTAAGGATGGATGCCCGTGAAGTTGATGAATAAATCCTATCTGCCAAGCTCCGCCCCTCGGGACGACCACTGTGGTTTCGTTATCGAGAATACAAACAGATGCGTCATCTCGAAGGTGTGATGTCAGACCTGATGCTGCAAGGGTTAATTCAACGCGGGCGCGTCTACCTCGTGGAAGGGGATGGCGGCCCTTCAATCCCAAAGTCTGAAGGTACCGCAGATGTTTCCAGACGAAGCGGAGAGTGCGGGATGTAGCGACACGCGCAAGCTGCTTTCAGCGAGCGTTCCTGCTCGCGTGGAAAACCTCGCAGACGATTTCCATATGTTCAATGCCACAGGACATCTCTGCAATTTGCATGAGAAAGAAATTAGGCAAGCATAGCCTTCACCAACAGCAAAGCGAGAGCATGGGCAAAAAAAACCCCGCTCTGCTGGGCTTTAAGCACAACAGCAGACATTTAACTTGCTGGTTGCATCAGCGTGGAGCAAACGCCGGTAATGCTGGTCAATGCGATGCGCTGCTCAGGTAACCGGGTGCTAGCGCGGTGTTGCCGCCGATTTCCCATCCGTTTAAAAAGCTCCGGAAATTAGGAAGCGTATCCCCATTAGTCTGACGTCCTTCAAAAGGAGGGAATAATGGGCCCGCGTGCGTTTACGGTGATTATGCTAACGGCGCACGCAGGTGCTGGAGAGAGAATCAACTCGGCAACATCAAACCCATCAACCTGTTTGCACTCACGCAGGGAAATCTGGTGCAATTGCCCAAACACAAAAGCCACGCACAAAGGTGCAAATGAAGCGTTCTTTTATATGAATTGTCCGTCGAATTAATTGTGCACTGTAACCAGTGGGGCTGAGGTTTATCAGTATACAAGCCTAGAGCTGTGTCAGTGTGAACGACAGCATAACAACTTCACATTTCAGTGACATTTGCTTTATTTTAATGGAAGGGGAAGAGTTTTGGAGAGTCAGAAGGTTACTGTTACCAAGATTATTCAAATCTCAACAGAGCCGCTGAGCAGATTTTCAGTTTTTTTGAATGAGTGCAGTCAAACAGGAATAGTGCTTGAGTGGGGTGAGTGGGGTCTATAGATGACGCATGTTTACTGTACAGCACATAATCCCGGCCAGAGACAAAGATCTGTTCAAAGTCTGGCCTCAGCTGCAGTTGCCAGAAGTATTTGATCTGGGGTTAACTATACATGCTTGAAAGAAGAGGCTTCAGGTAGAGTCAGTGTGCTTCTCAAACCACATCTAGAGGTTAATACATAGTAATAATATCATCAGTGCAATATAAGCCTTTACACCCCTGATACTGCAGAGGCCAGCAATTTGCCAAGGAGCCCTCTAACAATTCAAATATTTTTTTATTGCGTGCTCTCTGCATATCCACCCTCATTCCAGAGGACATTCTGGAATGTTCTTCTGATGAATGACAATATTCACGTGATCCAACAAACGTAAACAATTTTGGTCAAGATAACTCAGGCCAAACCCAGTTTTTAACCATGTCAAATCAGGTATTCCCTGGTCTTCCTCACAAGGCTCATCGCAATAGCAGCACATAGCAACAGTACAGCAGTGCGGTGTGCATGTCCATACAGCCCTAATACACGGTGCGCTGGCTGCGGCCAGTGAACCGACCCCTCCCTCACCCCTCCCCCATACCTCCCCCACCCCTCCTCCACCCCTCCTCCACTCCTCCTCCACTCCTCCCCCACAGCCAGCCATCCGTGTGTGCTTCCCTTCTAGAGGAGGCCACTGTGTTATTAACTTCTTCCCACCTCTCCAGGCCCGGCCTCCTCCGGCCACACCCCTCTGACATTTCAGCTCGGTCCCCGACCGGTCCCCTGCGGTGATGGCTCCGCCCTCCGGCCACTCCAATATGCAAACACAAAAGACGATCCGCCCCGACGTGGGGCTTTTCGTATACCGCAAAGCAGGGACTGCAACCATCGCTCCTGTTGTGAAGGGGAGAAGATATTACTTTTCTCTACAAGTGCAAATTAGATTGACCCAGAATGGCAGACACCATGGAACGCAAACAACAAGGACCGTTTTTTTTTTTTTTCCAGGGAGCAAAATTGTATTTGTGTCAATCAATTCTGTCAGTCTTTCCGCTATCTGCCCGTGGCACAACAAGGTGATATGCCTCCTTCATGAGAGAGTCAGAGCTTGTCTTGACCTGCACGCAAGCCTGCAAGACCTAATGAAAAAGAGTGTTGGATTTGTCGTTTATTTATCTTCATTTGTTTACGTGTGATCTAAATCTAATTGTGTTCGTCTCTGTGGGGCTCGATGGATTCTTTCCTGGTTAAACACATTACACCTACATTAATAAATCATAAGCCGCCCCCGACGCAAGGAAATAAATCATGGTAACTAATACGCTATTACTTCGATGACTAATTAAAGAAAGATGTGGCACTCAAACTGGGTGCTGGATTCACAAAGCAAAATCGCCGTGGGCGTCTTGGCTTCTGCCGCCGCCTTCTGCTTGGCGACCAGGTGGACCGCGGGGGGCAGCGGCGAGGTTTTGTTTCGAGCGGAGTGTCGTTTTTCTATCCCGTAGGCAGTGACACGTCTACGACTCTCCAGAAAACTGGCTACGTTGGGTCTGCCCGGCGGACTGAGGGGGCTCTTCTCAACGTAGCTTCTCAAGGTACGTCTAGCTCCATGCGCAAGACGGCACCGTCGTTTTGCGAATGCTGCTTGTAGGAAAGGCTATCAGCAGAGTGGAAGATTGGAGCGCCTTAAAACTCTTTTGCCCCTAAAAGGAGCAGGAAGCACCTGTGATCCAGCTGATTTTGCTGAGAGAAGGTGTGGAGGATTTCTCCCAGGTCATTATGTTTCATGCGTCTGCAAACTCAACGAAAGTCTGATAACAGCTCGAATCTAACCTCAAACGGATGTCTGGTCTTCTGGTGCTGCTTGGCCTCGTGCTTCCCCGCAGAGCAAAGCCCATGGGCCCCCCACACCTGGAAGCTTTGGAGGCTATCTCCCAAGACAGATTGGCGGACTTGAAAAGGCAATCCGTAAGTCAGACATTTTGCCACCACTGCACCAAAAAGAAGCAGAAGCTGGCGTAACGTGAAGGTCCCATCTGTTGTCCGAGATGGTTGATAAGATTGTACAGTGGTGACAGATCAACAAGGGGAGCAGAAGCACCAGGCAACCAACAGGGTGATTTAATGATGAAATAATCAATCCCCGGTGCAGAGCTGTGCAACTAAGGAACAAACAAATAAAAAAAAAAACACCCATGCAGTAGCCAGGGTCCCATTTTTCATCATTAGGGATCCAGTCCAGTGGTGCTGCGTAACCCCCACAACACTAGTCCTGCATTATCATTCACTCTTGACCATTCTTCACCTCCACTCAGTGTGTGTCTGATCTACCGCACGACAAACTCAGAACCCTGAACACAATCCGTGTCGTTTTTCCGAGCATTCGCTGTACCAAACTACCGCCCAAGACAATAGACAAGTTCCTCGTGCTGGGTGTGACACTTGGAAACAATGACAATGGTAACCATGACCTTGGTAACCATGACAATGGTAACCATGACCTTGGTAACCATGACAATGGCAGCCTTATTATGGGGCTCACAATTATGAACTTGGGGGACCAAAGGTCTGTGGGGCTCTGAGCAAAGGACGTAATTTACATTTATGAGCAAAACACAGGAATGAGCATTAGACAGGAAGCACAATATGACCTGAACATGTCTCAGATACTCAAAAGGAGCCATCACTTCCCCAGTTATAATGTAATATACATAGAATGCCTGATAGATTTGATAATCAACTTACATTGCTGGTTTGTCATGTAACTGGCTACAATATCTGACATTTTGACATTTTAATTCTATCTTTCCTTATTCTTGTACACTTATGAGCAAAGGATAGATTATGGAATCGTTTATCCTTTGAAATAAAACTGAGAAATGGGAGACTAATGAAGACGGTAATGTTTTCATACATTCCAATCTATATGAAAGCATTACTGTAGCCCAGCAAAAGCAACCGTAGACCAGTAATGACGTCTTGAGCAGTTTCCAGTGAGAGACGACAGAATTCCACTCTTACCAACGACCTTGCGTGCTGACACAAAGGCAGAGAACAGCTCTCTCAACGCTTCACAGTCGATAATATACGATCTGTTTGCAATGGTGTGGGGTGGGGGTGGGGGGTGGAGGGTGGAGGGAGTGAGGATGCAGCTGCCGTTAAAAGGACGGACACCTGCAAATAACCTGCTTGCTAAAATCCTCCCTCTGGCTCTAGATAATATATATCTACCTCTGGCACGGACTCCCTTCCTCCTGCCCTGAATTAGAAAAAAAAAAAAAGAACCTTTCGTTACCTTGGAAAGGTCACCCACTTCCAGGTAGAAGCAGATGATGAAGATGTTCCAGGTGACCCAGAGCACCAGCCAGACGGCATACTGGGGAAGAGAGACACAAACCTGATTAA
Organism: Brachyhypopomus gauderio; assembly: GCF_052324685.1. Taxonomy (NCBI): domain Eukaryota; kingdom Metazoa; phylum Chordata; class Actinopteri; order Gymnotiformes; family Hypopomidae; genus Brachyhypopomus; species Brachyhypopomus gauderio. Next base: position 20,572,941 of record NC_135219.1, read on the forward strand.
AATCGCATCCAAAATGGTAAGGAGCCAAGTAAACCCACTTTTACATACGTGTGATTAATTGGTTTGCAAAAGCATGAAGTGGGATGCTTTCTCTGTAATTAATTCCCTGATACGTGCGCCTTAAGACCCTCTTTCACAGATCCGAGATCTGCCAGGAGACGGCTGCCTTCCCCCGGCGTAGCCGAGAGACTGCGTAGGAGTGTGTGAGGGGGCAGCTTTCTCTCGGCTGCATACGCTGAAGCTTGTCAAAACAGCGCCATAAGAATCAAAAACAATGAGTCAAATATCCGTGCACAGGCGTGAGCAGAGCACGGATACCACAAGAAGACAAAACACAGCAAAACAACCTCCCCAAAAAAAAACAAAACCCCAATCCGCCCAGTGCACACAGCTTGTGTCCTTGAGAAGCAAAACTAAAAATGATGAAAGTCATGAATAAATCCATTAAAAGATTAGTGACCAGCCCGCCGCTTGTTAGTCCAAACCCAGAACAACTTCTCTTTTTCTTTTTTTGCTCCAGATTAAAATGTAAACTGCGGCTTCCTGAGATGTGTTAGGAAGGGGGGGTGATCTTTAAATGCAATCTTGTCTGGATGATGTGCCTGAAATATAACACACACAGGCAGGATGAAATGGGAAACTTATTTGTATTACCCAGACTCAAACCAAAAGGTGCAATGATGTACCATATGGTGAGAAGCCTTCCACACTGGCCCTGCCTGCTCAGAGTGTACTTAGTGATGGACATGCAGTGCTCCATAAGAAGCCACATGCTCAAGGTGCCTTTTCAACACTGTTTGGCCTGACTGAAAAGGGACCCAGAAGGTGCCATTTGGTGAGTATAAACATTTCCACTGTGCTTGAGAGTTTTGTTCTCATTCAAAGCACGCTGCCAGGCTAGCTACTGAATTTGTCCAGCTAATGTATCTGCCAGGGCATTGCGAATGTATTTAACCTCCATTTTACGGCAGTGACAGTAAAAGACTAATAATGTAGCCTCCTTGGCAAACATTTTTGCTAAGGATTTAGTTATGCAAAGTTGAGAGAAGGAGAATTATTGTGAATGGCAGTTGAAAAGCAGGACTAGCGTGCGACGACGATGTTAGCAAAGCCGCCTGTTTACTGAGGGCCTTAGATGGAAGGTTCTGGGCAGCAGCGGTCCCAGGAGCAGGCCGGCTTCTTTACAGATGTATGGAAGCTCCTGGGTGCCTGGGGCTGGGTCACACAGGCCAGAGCGCCACGCTTCGCTTCCACGCAGACTGAAGCTGATGTTTTGTAGTGGCAGCTTCACACACATCTCTTGGCAGGAGCGGAGCCAGGGACCGGCTTCAATTATGCCTGCGGTCCACTGCGGTGCCTGGATGCATTCACACTCCACAGCTTCTGAGTGGGACTGGGGTGCCCAACTCTGGTTGTGGAGGGCCAGACTCCAGCAAAGGTCGGTCATTTCATAATATATCGGACCACTTCCCACCCACCAGAAATGACAGAAATGCTGGATTCTGACCCTCTGCACTGGAGCAGGGTGTACCTGAAGTATATGGAAGACACTCTCTCTCTTTTAAATGCTTCTCTCTCCCTCTCCCTGTAGGTGGCTGGAATTTAAACGACTGTAATACCTCATTTGAATGAAAGGCCATCATATCAGGGATCTTCTGTTCCTGTGTACTGGGACCAGGCTTCTCACCCGGTAGAGCATGAATGATGTTTGTCCTTACTGACACGCCATTGGACACAGTCACCACATCAATTCCACAGGCCTGAACAAAGACCCCCAGGATACGCTGATGCAGAGGAAGGCTAAACTTATATTTATATCTGAGGCTTTTTGAGGAAGGCGTAAAACACGATTTGATTTGCTACTAACAGTGGTACAACCACAATGAAAACGCTGAGGCGGGATCACCGAGGAGAGTTCGACGTGGTGCGAAAATGTAGAAATATCTGCAAACTCACCCCAGTCACGTATCGCGGTCTGAACTGCACTGTCCCAAAGAGGCCCAGAATCACTGTGATGATGTGGATAAAGTTTGTGAGAATCGGTGCCCACTGGTAACCAAGAAAATCAAATATTTGCCGCTCCAAGATGCTAATCTGTAATGGAAACAGAGGAGATTAAAGACAAGTTAATTAACCAAGCAGGTGAATGAGAAAAGAATAGTGGCAAAATCTAGAGCAAGAAATCATCATTGGGCTGCACTTTTAATGGATGTGTAGCTACAGTCAAGCTGTTATAAGTCTCATTAAAAGGGGAATCCTTAGAGGACCGGACTTGATGAATTCTCTGTTGTGCTGCGGCCCACCATGAGTGCGGCTCGCTCTACAGTCAGCGTTCCAAACCTCTTCAACCAGCCCTGAGACCAGCCAGGGGAAGGGGGATCTCCACCTCTATCTCCACCTCCACCCATCCCCCACACGAGCGTAATCGGAGGGATCAAATCCCCGCAATGCAGCGCAATCACGGAGGCTGATTGCCCCGTGATAGCGGAGGGGGAAGGGATCGGGTCCTGTTCCCGACGGATCCGCAGACCATGCCGGCCTCATGCAGCTCATGCTAATGGCTCCAAAGCCTCCCCCCAGTGCTCCCTAGCCTACGGTAACGCTGGCATGGCGGACCTAAGACCTCCAAGCCTTTTCTGAAAATAAATCGGAAATTAAGAAGGGCTGGACTAGCAACCGAGCCAAGAGATTTAATCCCCACCATCCCTCTGCCATGGATGATTGGCAGCTCGAGAGACCACTCCCCCTCGATAACGAACCGATACATGAACATCACTGCGCAACGCCGTCGGCCGCTGTTCAGAGTGCATCCTTGGAGCAAAAGCGCTGTATTTTGAGCGTCAAACCTAGTCGGAGCAGCTACATTTACATACATGAAGAAAAAAGAGGTCCACAGATAAGCTACAGTTTATTGAGCTCTATATCATGCCAGAAATTCGTCACCACCAGCCAGTGCTGTAGGTTGTATTAATCAGTGCATCCTGTCTGGAGTCTGGTGCTGACCAGCTGGTGACCTCCCTGCAGGGAAGCCTCTACCGCTGTCTGAATGTTTCCCTCGAGCCCCTGCTAGCACACATCTGGTAAGTGAGACGTGCACACACACACACACACACACACACACACACACACACACACACACACACACACACAATCACCATCTTCCATCATAATAAACCCTGATCTACTGACATGGAGCACCACTGGCACATGGGAAGCGATTAAGAAGAATGCATCTCATTAAGACATTTATGCTCTCTCGCTGTGCAGGCTAGTGGGGGGCGTGTCTTGGTCCACTGTAGGACCAGGCCCGTCGCGATGGGGCAGGCAAACCAGGCAATTGCTTGGGGCCCCAAGCTGGCCTGGGGCCCCCAGACAACAACAGGTTAAGAATTAAATGCAGCGACAAACTGTGTGAGCCCCCCTTTACATTCTCAAAGTCATGAGCAATGACACTGTTCTCAGAATCCCCCTCAAGGGGCCCCTCCCACCAGCTGCTGAAGGCAGGCAGACACTGTCCTGGCAGACAGCCAAGTTTTAGACGCCGGCAAATATGAAACTTAACCATGAAGCGAATTTATCCATCAGGAAGCCAAAAGAGAAAACAAAAGAAGGAAGAGGAACACAAAAAACTAGTGGTGGGCCGTTAACGGCGTTCGTTAATTTGATACTCTTATCGGGCGATATAAAAATTTTCGCCGTTAATATATCTACTAAATGGGTAAGCAAACTATGATGACTTTCAACTTGACAGTTTAGCTCGGCTGTATTCCTAACCAAATTGCACAGTAGGGGCGAGAACGAGTTTTCAAACCTGTGAATTAAAAATCGTACGTGTGTTTACATGGATGCAGCCACGAAGTCGCCAGGTTTGCTTCATGGAAAATTCATTTTTAGGAACGTAAAATATTACCGGAGCGGAGCTCGGAGCGGTCGTTTTCTGCATGGTCCTAGCGCTAGATTCGTCGCTATTTAAATATTTATTTTTAACCGTTAAAACTTCAGAGGACCAAACCGGCTTTTGAAAAAGTCCCCCCCAAATTATGTCCGTGAGATTAAATGTACTAAATGTTGGCTTACATTTCAAATATCATGTTTAGCTGAATAAACATGTTATCAACCCCTTTTAATGTACAGTATGTAGGCTTACAAATTCATGTTTAACTGAATAAACCGTTGAACACGAGTAGCCCACATTTTATTGAGTATGTTTTTTTCTTCAAGTATCAAAGTAGAACAGCTTCCTCAAGCAGTCATTGATGCATTTTGGAAACAGGAGATGAGCCCCTGGTCTAATGCACCCTCTGTATTAAGAAACCCTATCTCAAAAGCTGACTTTTAGTTATTACTTGGGTAGCACACATATGAGCCATTTTAATATAGATTAATCTAGATTAATTTCAAGATTTCAGTGAGATTAATCTAGATTAAAAAAATTAATCAATCAATCAATCAAATTTTATTTATATAGCGCTTTTTACAACAGTTGTTGTCACAAAGCAGCTTTACAAGTGCCGAGTCCTAGCCCCCAGTGAGCAAGCCAAAGGCGACAGTGGCAAGGAAAAACTCCCTAGTTTCTATCCCTAGTTTCAAATCTATGCCCACCCCTAAAAAAAAACACAAGACAGTGGTAAGTGATGATTTACACTGGATAAATTAGGCCTACCTGTACAAATGGTGTAATTTAGCAGCAGGTAGGCTAAAAACAATATATACGTCCCGGGTAATCCCTTACTTAAATCTGCTATGTTCAGCTACAAGTAGTAAATTTGTAAAGTAGTTAGTTTGAGGTGTATATGCTGTGGTTCTTGAAGGTGGACTGCGGCCAGATATGTTTTTTTTTTTTGGCCGGAGGGGGGTTTGGGCATGAGATTTCTGGTGTGGAGGTTGGGGGGGCCCCGGTTGGTGTCTTTGCTTGGGGCCCCCAAATACCTTGAAACGGCACTGTGTAGGACCCTCTACATGGTGGGGCTCCCGCCATGTCCGCCGCACCACAGAGTTCGGCACCGCCCCGCCCCGCCTCCCAGAGCAAGGCGCAAAAAGCCAACGGCGTGGGCTTGCGATGCCCGTTGTATCCATGGGGTGCGCCCCAGACGTCCCTGTCCGCGCACCTGATTCCTGCTCCTCCCCCAGGCACGTCTGGGCACCTTTCCACACTCCTTCGCTAATCATTTCGTAAAACAGAAGGCTTAAAGGATGACTGATGTTTTACCATCTGTTTCCTGAACAGCTTCTTCTCAGTATAAAAAAAGAGAAAATAGACTGAAAAAGAGAACCCAAGGAGTTCTGGCAGGCCAACACACATCAAAGAATTAATATTATAGTATTATAATGACTTTATTAGCAAAAGACCTTCCCACCCAGTGTGGCGCACTAGGTTGGCTGTTTCCTGTCCTCTGAGGCACTTTTGTAGAGGAGCACAAAAGGGACTAAAATGTGTTCATCACATCACATCTCTATTTTCATGGCACTTGAGAAGCCTGGTGAAAACACGCATACCTGCAGCCGAAGGAGGTTTACGAGAAATGAAATAAAGCAATGACAAACAAAATAAGAAAACAAGCCTGTCAATAAATAAGTAAATAATAAGAAAGGAGGCTGCAATAGTATGACAAAGTTTTATCCAACCATGGCCGTCCATGGTACCAGCACGGAACAGACAGACAAGTCCTCGTGCAACAGCCCATCGTTGAATGGATTTTTAAAGCCATTATTTCTTTCTACCTTAAGACAGGTGCAACAGCAACACAAAAAACGTGTTTTGTGGTGAAACCGTGGCTTTCAAAACGGCACCGCCCTGATCTTCCCTGTGATGTCTCACAATACATTGGATTAATATTATTACTAGGGGATTTGACTCAGCTTTGCATTGCAGATTTCTAAACAACAACAGTACAAGGACAATAATAACAAGTGGAAATAAAGAACAAAGAACATGGTAAAAAAAAATGTAAACTTGTTTACTCGCTTTCACAAGGCAGCGGTTTGCTTGGTTTCAGATTCTTCTCTGCTCCGGTATTGATTCATTGCCCTGTATGCTGATTTAAAGTTTGCACGCAAGTTCTGAGTTAATATGTAACAGCTTGCACACTGATGCACTGCATTTTAAAAGAGATTAATCGATCAGATCATTGAGCATTTTATATTTGTGTTTCCAGTATTTGGCATATACGGTCTCATCCAGAAGCATGCATATATATTTATCAGTATGACAGCATGGGTGCCCCCTGGGAATGATCGCACCTCTGTAACGAAACCCCAAGGAAGGGGAGTCATTCAATTTGAGCGGTACTGGAGTACAGTTCAAAGGAAAAGGCTTCTCAGAGTGGCTGAGTGTGGCTGCAGGCTTCGGTTGGAGGGGAAGTACCGCACCCCCACTCGCACCTACACCCGCACCCCCACCCGCACCTCCACCCGCACCCACACCCGCACCTCCAACCGAAGCCCCACCCGCACCCACACCCGCACCTCCAACCGAAGCCCCACCCGCACCTCCAACCGCACCCCCACCCGCACCTCCACCCGCAGCCCCTCACTAATGTGGCCCCTGAGGCTCTGCTTATCAACACTGTTGTAACAACTCTGTAGGGTAGCTGCAGAGTGACAGATTCATCAGGCAATTATGTATACATGAGTAATTAGATGCATAAACATGAGCGCCAAGTTCCGTTAGTGGGCACTACAGTGGTGTCAGCTTTAACCGTAATCATAGAGACTGCGTAGATTTGGAAGCCATAAAAATTAAACGGATCTCCGGAGCCAAATCATGGTTGTATTGACCCAAAGGTTTTTAGGGTATCGACCTTAAATATTCTGCTTTAAAGTGGCTGGAATTGCAGTTCAGTTCAATGACACTATATATTGAAGCTCGTTCAGAATATGTACTACGTAATGACATCTGGCAATAAAAATACTAAAACAAAACTTTCTCACACCGGCTTTGAAGTATCTCACTCTGTTTGGACAGAGTAACATGATAAGCTGTAATTGGCACAGCAGTCAGGGACAAAGGACGCTTTAATGTGCTAGGATTCCTCTGTAGTGGTTGTTTGAGGCTCTGCTGTGTGTGGTAGACTAAAATCGGGTTCAAATGTTACTTGGTATCTGATACAAATGCATTTAGAATTTGAGTAGAACGGCTTAACTTGGACACCCTGTCCTCACTGCAAAGGGAACAACCATTGCCACATACGGCGGTCTATGGGAAAATTCTACGAAGGGTAAAAGTTGAAAGATTAGCACTGCGACTACTAAACATAGCATTGCATACAGGGACCTTTGTCAACAGCACAGGGTGGCCCTATTTTTTCCGTTTTCTTGTGCAGCATTGATCATTGCGTAGGCAAGAGGGAATCGAGCATCTCATTACCAGAGCTGCGATGCATCGTCTCCGAGTTGATTTCAGTGAAGTGTACACTCTAGTTCTCAGTTTATTTTCCTTTTGATACAGCTGAAGGTCTATCCCCCCCCCCCCCCCCCCCCCCCCCAACCCGTCTATTCACGTATTTATTTTGTTGTGTAGAGACACAAGCTGCCTCTAATCAGTGAGACAAAAGCCAATCAATCTACTGTGGCAGGTTGAATAGAGAGCATGCTCCATATTGCATTCCAACAAGCCCGATCTAGCAGCGTTGCAGCCCACAGCAACCGGCCATGGGCTCCAGAATGAGCACTCCCTAATGGGGGGGGGGGGGGGGGGGGGTTGC
>NC_135219.1:20898643-20941143 GCF_052324685.1 Brachyhypopomus gauderio
GTGTGTGTGTGGGGGGGGGGGGGGGGGGGGGGGGGGGGGTCATGCCTATCACCATGATTGGGTGTGTATATGATGAAGGCTGCACTTCCTTTGATGAACGTCTTTCGGCTACTTGAAAGGTCTGATGGCCTCATCTGTCCTGATGGAGGTGAGAATAAAGGCATTATAGTCAACAGTGGGAGCCCTAGTGCAGCCTACACAGAGCCTGGGATTAGATCACACTTCTGGGATGCAGGGTTGACAGCACTGAGATGTGGAGCATTATGCTGTATTGGACGCATTGTACTGCCAGTCACTGGCTTTAAACAAATTTAAACCTGTCTTCCTGTCTTTCCAGATCTTGTAGAATGAATGATGGCCTCGGTACTTGGAAAGTGTGTGTCATTACATGTAGTGTAAGACGTGTAACATGTGTAGTGTAACGTGTGTTAGATAACCATCTTATCATTTCACTTTGCCTGTGTGTGATACAGTGCGTATGTTAGAGCTGTGGAGACTTTCTGGTTGACACTTCCTCTAAAAGGGACAGGAGATGGTCACCATTCGTCTTGGTGACACTTGCTGACACAAATGGTGAATATGCCTGAGAATGCCACACATCTATTGGTTCCCTGAGACTCCGCCCACCCAATCAGATGCCCTGCCCAGTCTGCTGCAGGTCTGTGCGATCTGCTTCCCTGCTAACTTTCATATCACAAATCACTGATAACTATTATTTAATCGTGCTCGCTATAAATCATCATGCACTTTCATTCTGTAGGCAGTACCCAGAAACTTGGCTGAAGCTGAGTGACGTTATAAAGTTGTAGTCCTATTAATCCTGTGACCCAGTGAACTGGAATCAGTGTGTTCTCTTTATTCATTTCAAAAGCAAGTCCAATTTCTTTAATGGAGCTGACCGAATGTCAGCATCATTCCTCAGACATGACAGATCGGGAGACATTTTGAATACCCTGCTTTGCTTTGTCTACTGCTCCTGCTAATGACTGAGAAAGTTACCATAGTTACCATACAGCATACACATTTCTAGACCACTCCTTCACCTGAGTTCTTGAAGAACTAGGATGGCCTGCACATAAGTGTAACCCCTAAGCCCCGCCTCCACCTGTCAGTTAAGATTTTTTCCATGGATTGGTTTTTTTTTTTTGTTTCTGTGTCTATGCCCCGTTGTTCAGGTTCATGACTCTTGTTGTTACTTTCACGTGTGTTTAGGTTACTCCCTTGTTAGCCCTTGTGTGAGGACAACAGTGTTCGCACACATTATTAAGGTAATGCTCTCACGCATGTCAACATCTAACCTATTCAGTTTGAGTGCTCATGTTTATGTCGGTTTTTCCTTCTGCTCTGTGTTAATATTCTAGCTCTGTTTTAATGTTCTAGCTCCTTGTTAATGTTCTAACTGTTAATGTTCTAGCTCCTTGTTAATGTTCTAACTGTTAATGTTCTAGCTCTGTGTTAATGTTCTAGCTCCGTGTTAATATTCTAACTGTTAATGTTCTAGCTCTGTGTTAATGTTCTAGCTCCGTGTTAATGTTCTAACTCTTTTAATGTTCTAGCTCTGTGTTAATGTTCTAGCTCCGTGTTAATGTTCTAACTCTTTTAATGTTCTAGCTCTGTGTTAATGTTCTAGCTCCGTGTTAATGTTCTAACTCTTTTAATGTTCTAGCTCCGTGTTAAGGTTCTAACTCAGTGTTTATGTTCTAACTGTTAATGTTCTAGCTCCATGTTAATGTTCTAACTCTGTTAATGTTCTAGCTCTGTGTTAATGTTCTAGCTCCCTGCTAATGTTCTAGCTCTGTGTTAATGTGAGTTTTAGGTTCCCTTTTGGTTTTGCTGTGCTTTTATTTTATTATGTCTCTGCTTCGACCTCATGCTAGTTCTGTAACCTTGGACTGTTCCAATGACTGATAACCCACAGAGCCCTGACACTATGATAAACTAACCACTCTGCTATTATTAAAAAAAATACTAGGAAGAGATCAAAATGGAGTTTGGAAATAGTGTTATACTACAAATGGCTGTGTACCAGAAATCCCCCAGTGAGGCCACTTCTTTGAGCAAAAGTTAAGTAGCAAAAACCCAAGGCTTGCCATACATTTGATGAAGCAATGGTCCATGGAGGATACTCACCTCCACAACATATGAGTGAAGTTTGGCACTTTGCATTATAGAACATGAAGATCTGATATATGAACAGAGCCCAGAGTTTCTCAGCATTTCATGTGCAAAGCTGTAATAAGGCAAATACCCCTTAATCATTTCCTAGCATCAAGCTTCGTAACGATCTTAATTATCTATTGTAATTCATAAAATGCCCCTAATCTGTCTTGCAGAGTTTGTCTTTGCATGACTCTAATTAATGAGGTCTCCTAGTGTTCATAAATGCATAGGTCATGTTGATTATGCACTGTTGTTGCAGTGATACATACTAAATGATGAGTTCAAGTTCCTACAGTATGGGCCCAACGTGGGGCGTGTTTACTTTGTTCGGGTCTTCATCCTCCTTCAGGTTTTTCAGACATCAAAGGCAACTGTTAATCATTTATAGGTCAATCTCATTCTTAAACTACGGCATAGTTCTTATACTGGCACCATGACCATGTTTTTCAATATTTCCTTTCCAAAGGCACCATGAATATTCATGAATCTGTAGAGATGGTATTATAAGGGGGGGGGGCATTTTCCTATTCCAAGTTTGCACCTGTAATAGGAATTAATGCACAGTGGGTGACTGCAATGTTGAGAGCCTTTTGTAATGATGCTTGACATGTACCATGATGAAAAAATAAGTCTAGCATCAGAGACAGGGGGAAAACGGAGAGGTTAATTTTTCACTAGGTAATAACTACTTCCACTTCACTCATCTGAGAGGCTTTCAGAGGAATATTTGGGCTACTTTATTTTGCAATGAGCAAATGTTCTAGAATTAGAACACAGAACATTTTAAAAATGTAAAATTCTGTAATTCCAAACAAAAAAGGAAAAAGTAGATAAAGAAAAAGCATTCAGGCTGGTTTAACCCTGTTCTCTGAGTTTGCCATTAAGGAGCTCCCACTCATTCAGCCTCCATCACACGTCTGATTACCAATGCCCAGCTCCCGAGAGGCCATAGTCTGGGAGGAGGTGGGATTAGCTTCAAGCCCACACCACATGAGAGTTTCATCCCTTCCATCCAGAAAGAAGTCATATTCCTCTCTGCAGAGGATTAAAACAGACTTGGTTTCAGACTGGGTTTCGTTTGTTATACTTGAGAAAGTGACCCCAGTTTGAAACTCCAAGTATCATAATCCTTGATCACACTAGAGGGCTGCCTCAGGTAAGCAGAGTTGAGACGAGTCGATTTGTTAACCCTCCCAGAATTCCAGATCAATACCAGTCAAATCTGGTTTTTCCCCTTTGAAGCATATGCTCAGAAATTAAATATTTATTCAGGTTGACTTTAGAACCAGCTGCTTTGGAATTTGAACATTAACAAAATAAATCATGTAGTACGTTATCAAAAATATATAATTAGCTCATATCTGATGCGATGCAATGAAGCGGACTCACCATTAGTACAAAAAATGTATGTGCAGACAAAGACACCTGCTTTTTGAGGCCACTACTAAACACATCTGAGGGAGCCACCAGTGAAGGAACGGTTCTTTGAGAGGCCCAGAACAATGGTGAACAATGGTGAAAATGGCCTTTTAGCCGTTTTCAGCCAGAAATCAATAATGGTTAAGGATCTTGTCATCAACACTTTCAGGTGAAGATTTAATGTCTCTTCTGTTCATCCTTCTCCACGCGTTTTGTTTTCTTCATGCCTGGAATAAAGACTATTGTTAACTTTGTAGTTTTGTGCTCAGTGCAAATCATTTATGCGGTATTCTTTAGTTATCACATGTTCACTTTAATGCCTCAATGGCAGAATAGAAAATAAGATTATTTAAATTACAGTAACTACAGTTGGAAGAAGTATTTGAACCCTTTGGAATAATCAAGATTTCTACATGAATGTCATGTAAAATCATCAGTTAAGTCTTTATTCATTTATAAACTATAACTTCAACAAAACACTTTGGATGCATATAAATTTATTATAGTTTGTTGCAATTATTTTACATGTATTTCACATCATGCCTCAGGATTCTTATGCTGTTTTGCTCTCCTACCTTGACGCCTCTGTGAATCTTCCTTGAGTTTTGTGAGGTGCCACAAACATAATGAATTATTATTGCTGTTGTTGTTGTTGTTGTTGTTGTTGAATTACCAATATGACTTTGATTAGACATTCTACAATACTATTTGATCCCCCCTGGTCTGTTCCTGCATTTTGGACATGAACATACTACATGACTTCATTTAACCTTTAAATAACAGGCAGACATCTTGACATTCTGCTGTGGAGTTTCCTCATACAGCTTGGAAATGATACGTCTCCTACCGACTGCTAGCCATCCGGGCCCTGGGGGAGCACTGCCTTCATCCCCACATCCAGGACCAGCGCCTGAACTTCTGGGTTGTTCTGCTCTGATTTATACTCTCCGAATATAATGATGTGTACATTTACCAAAAAGTTCAACTTTTGTCACAACTGACTACAGAACATTGCTATAGTAGCGATGGCCTTTAGGAAACTTGAGATGGGCAGCGATGTTTTTAGGTTTTGCTCGTTGTGTTTTTGTTTTTTTGGACTGTAATCCATCCTCTCCCACCGAAACACTGGTCTGGGACTGTGTTTTTCTTATGGTATATTCATGAACACAGGTGTTATCAAAGGGAAGAGATGCCTTCACCTCAGCTGTCTCCCTTTCCAGGTACACATGCATTGATCTTTCTAGAACACCCACCTGTAGGCAGAGAAGCAACAGTGCTGAATTTCATCCTTGTGGTTCCATTCCATCCAAACGATGCTCCTGTAGACTGTTGGAGGCCCATGTCTTCGGAGAGCCTTTGTAAGACCTTCTATTCCCATTTGACTAATAACATTTATTTAAAGGCCCTCAGGTTTCTCTTGATTTCGCCAAACTTCACATTAATCACACCACAGGACTATAGAGGAGAGCTGGCAGGCGAAGCTGTGTGCTATAGTCCAGGTCCGGTATTGAAGAAGGTCAGTTTCTGAAGAAGTTCATGTACTAAAGAAGATCAGGTACTGAAGAAGATCAGGTACTGAAGAAGTTCATGTACTAAAGAAGATCAGGTACTGAAGAAGATCAGGTACTGAAGAAGTTCATGTACTAAAGAAGATCAGGTACTGAAGAAGATCAGGTACTGAAGAAGATCAGGTACTGAAGAAGTTGGGACACCTGACTATTGTTAGCCTTTTTAATATTTTCCTACAGGATGACATAATTGGTTCCATATTTAAAAAATATTCAATAAAGATGTAGCAGTGTTAGATGTTGTTTATTTGTTGTATGTTACACCAGATGGTCTTTATTTAATATTGCTTTTTAGGGGAAGATCAGGACACAATTTAGGAGCCCTTATTACTGTAGAAATACAGGTAATCCTAAAGGGCTCACAAACCCATTCTTGTAGCTGTATGCCAAAGGCTTGTTGTAGTTCTCCTAGACTAGGAAGATAATTGACCATTTGTGAGGTCAAACATGTCTGCTCTCTATTAAAAGTTACAGCTGTAGAGCCAGAGACTTCAGCAGAAAGCAGGGTGAGAATCACAGTCACACTTACAGTGCAAAAAATGATAGATTGATAGCCTTGGGTGTCTCTAGTGAGTGGCTCTGCACATATGTGAGATATTGCTCTCTTTGGACCATGCTCATTTCAGTAAACATGTAGCATTCTGCCTCATTACAGCCTAGGGGATGCTCTCGCGGGAAAGAACGTTTGTGCAGAGTCCTGATAGAGAGCCCAAATCCAAACTGAATTATGGGAGGCCTTATGGGACATAAAGGGAGCTTAGTTTTATTTTCGTGTTGTCATCTTCCTCGCCCAGAAGCATGGCACTGCGGGGAAATAATGTACCCTCTTACGCGCACGCATGCACAGGGCATCCCCGTCATTCAAGTTAACAGGACTGGCAATTCTCTGTGGCTCTGACAGTCTCCTGCTGGGCTCCCGAGAGAGAGAGAGAGAGAAAGAGGACCCGGTACGGAGCTCTTCAGCGACGCGAGCCGTCCTGCCCCACGCGCGTCTGAGTGACTCTGGCTGTGGCAAGGGCTAAAATGAGTGACAACATTAATTATTTGCTTCTGGGCTCACATGAAATGGCAACGTCTGAGGGAGGAGTAACTCTTGTTCACTCCTCTGCAGACGGCTGCAAAATGACTTCCAAGCTGAGCTGACAGCAGGCAGTCCAATCACAGGCTCATCCAGCTCTGAAATTGCACCCAGCCCACAGGCGGTGAGCTGCAAAACTGACTCATGAAGTGTTCTTTCTGCAGATGAATTAGACAAGAAACTATAATAGGTGTCAATAATGGTGTGCTGTAAAATTATGGTGAAGCAAAAGATTTTATTAGGTAAATAATGATTAGGTATAGCAATGAATATGAAATTGATCTAATGCTGTTTCCATACGTGTCTTATGATTCCACTATACATGGTTCTCTTTTGCTGCTGAATACTAAAAAAATCTTAATCTGAATGCAGAGCTACATGGCTAATGAAGTAAAAAGAGTTTCATGTGTTAAGAGTTCCCCAAGTAATTGACTTGCTGGTAATTCACAACAAAACTAACTTTCAGCTCACTTTATTTGGTCTTTTGCACGCTGGATTTGATTAAGTGAGTTGCACTCACTCAAAGAAGAAGAAATGTAGCAAGTTCACAGCATAGTTGCAGCGAAAGGATTCTTCTGAAGTAGCTAATTAGGTTTGTGTATGTGTGTGTGAAGTGTTAAAAAACTAAATTGGCTAGATATTAATCAGAATGACATGAGTGATGTGTTTGCAAACAGAACTAAGTTACTGTGTTTAAACACTAAGCATAGTCTTGATTAATGATGTTCGTTGCTTTCATAAATAAATAAAAATCATACAGGAATGAAGGAACATGGTTGCTTTAATTAAGCTCTTGTGGGCAAATATTTGTTTTTGCTCAAACAAGTGAAATGAAAAAGCTTTAAAAATCACAAAGGGCTTAGATTTGAAAAGGCTTTTTGGAATAATCAAATGAATAAAACACATTTTTTCTTGTTTTTCTGGTAGAGTGTCTTTACTAGACAGTAATATCATGACATGGAAAGTAAATTAGCTTTAGGATATTACTGCATGGATTGTTGCATTTGGAATTTGCTTGGATTCAAAATCTTTCCTTTGCAGTGACTCAAGTAATAAATCCTTAATGCACCGAAAGTCTTGACTTGGAAACTTAGTGGATTAGCCTGTATCTCCATCCTAAAATATCATTGGGTATTCAGCTCTCAGTCTTGTTTGTAGTAATGCGTTCATTCACTTGAGCAAAGCCATTTGCATTATAAATGAATAATTCAGTAATAGTGTTATGGGACCAGTGATTTTCTGCCATGGTTGGCTAGCTTGCAGTAATCAACTCTGCACTAGGCCTGTTTTGATCTGCGATTTATTTAATTATCCAGGGGTTTCTATTACCAGCCTGGGTTGCTGTGTACCGTGGTGTAGACACGTTGAATCCTTTGCGTTCCTGCCTGACCTGCTCCAGGCCTCTCCATGTGCCACCGTGGTCCTGGACACGAGGTCAGCGAGCTAGCCGATGGACATTTGGACATTTGTTGCATGGGAATAAGCACTGAAGTAGACCCCTTAACCATGGACATTTGATGTCTCTCTTTGGACATCTCTCTCTTTCATGTCCCTGTAATTATGAGCCCTGCCCATAACATTGTCCCTTGGGCTTTGTGCATCGGAAGGTTCTGGAGCTGGAGTCACACGCCATCAGTTCCTGTCACAACGCTGGTCTGAGACTTTCCACAACATGGCCATTGATCTCTGCACGGCAGCAAGAAAAATGCCGATAAGAAGGATGGTATAACACAGCCAGCTGGGTGCTGCTTTTTGGGGCTATTTCATCTTCCTCCTGGGAGGAACCTTGGTTTTGGACTCTGGTAAACACTAATGTGTAAACTACAAAGACGCACTCTGGTTTGGACTGTTTGGGCAGATAAACTTTAGGGCTCTAATCTCGTGCCTGTGCTGGGGACCAAAAGACCCATGGTGCCACAGTTTCGTAGGATGAACACGTTTTTTTCACCATTTGATAATACGATGCATGGAAGTAAATGCACCTCTGATAGGGTGGGCGGAGTCGCCCAACAGGGGGTTACCAGGGTGATAGCATTTCTGAACCCACTTTCTTCACTTCAAGTGGGAACACATAGATGTTTCCAGTCTCTCACAATGGGATTTTGAACACACTAAACTATTTATCTCCCAAATACTAACTAAACTGCTTTCATTATTTTTTTTCATGAAGAGAAGCAATTTTATTGCAACTATTAAATGGGAATTAGACAGTTTGTGTGTCATTATGCATAGGGAATTATATAATTAAAATAAGGAAAATAATTTGTCATACTGCAATTATGTAAATACTAATTGTATTTTCATCACAGGGAACAACAATAATGTTTCAATGGTCACACATTTTGGCGGGGCATTCTGGACATTTATCCTTATCTAAATTTTTGTTTGCACTACCATTCCTGCGTTCATTGCCATGACAGAATTTTCGCCATGCTGTGTCGCTGTCTTATGCTCAGCTTTTAAAGGCGCTGAGGTGAGCTGATTTGATTGGATGTTTCAGCGGCACGTTTAACTTGCTGATCATGCATTCAGCCTAACTCAAACTTCACTTTATCTGCCCTTCCCCGCATTGGATCGGTGGATAATTCACAATAAAAAACCAGCAAACCACATTTCAGCCATGGCCACATGTGGTCACACGCCTTATTTCTGCTGTGTCCATGAAAACAGAGCCGTTAATCTTTCCAGGTGGTGACAGCGTGTCCATTGATGGCCAGAGAGAATAAAAGACTCAACTCCCACTAAGAAGCACAAGAACGTTCCACCTATCGAAAACACAGGTGGCAACACATTCTCGGGCAGCCTTAATCTAGCTAATATTAATCTGCAGTGTCAACTTGTTCCATGGTGTGTTTACCAGTTTGCCGATACAAGACGTTATGACAAATTGCCAGGTCTTAAGCCCTGTTGCTGAAACACATCGTGCTGAGGGGAGCTGAACTGAATCTATTTCTGTTCATGTACAGTATTTTTCATGAGTCATTTTACCCGGTCCCTCGTGGAGCAGCCCACCTACACATGCTCGCTAACAACAGCTTTCCCTTCGAAGGAATGACTCAAGGATAACAAGCATTAAATGTCTCAATTACAATTAAGCGGGGCAGCAACATAGAGAGATACATTGTGTGCGGCCCCGGAGACCGGGCAACTGCTTGAACTTTATCTCAACAACTTCAAGTAGTTCTGACCCAATGAGAGGAGAGAGTTTATATAATCGGCCACAATCAGAATTCTTCTCTGCCTCTGGTAGCCCATGTAATCAGTGCTGCTAATCTCTCATTAGTTCTGTGAGACGGGCCGAGCCCTCGGCTTGGGTTCGCCTCTTCGTTCCTGGAAAAGCTACACGAGCTACAAGAGAGGATTCAGGGGGAGGATGATCCTTGGCCCTCTGTAAACATATTGGATCATGCTGGATCTTGTTGACAGTGCTCGACTCATGTGCTGGACTATATGTGGGGAGGAGAAGGCTGTGATCGCAAGGCTGAGGTTGTTGAAGCAAAAGGTTTCGTTTAATTAGAATACTGGCTCATTATAATGACTCAACTCTTACTAGTTCTAGGTATTTGTCCTCATTAATTCAGATATCAAAGTATTTTATAAAAAAGACTTTTATTTTGTATTTTTTAATTTCTTTCAGACAAGTATATTGGAGAGGCAACTATTGCCTTTCATTATTGATAATGTTTCTGTCTAACCAATACCAGTGATTGACTTTGTCTTCCAGTTGCTCTGTGCAGGATTGTAGCTATGGTGATTGAGTCCCTTCTGAATTCTCCATGCCAGGAAGGTTGATTTAACAGTGGATGTGATTCATTTGTGAATACAGTATGAAGCACATTCACAGTGAATATGGAGAACATGAACCCGCATACGCAAGAAAATTCACTGGCTACACAAAAGCTATTAGTCTGAAAAAAACATTTAGATGAGTTCAACATTGTGCCATATATGAATGCATGGGAACGTTCAGGCTATTCATGTAACCTAATTAAATAACTAGATATTTCAAGCAGTGAAATCTTATGTATTTTGCAAGCCTTATTGTTCATCCCCATAAAGTAACCTGTGGTAGGAGAAAATGGAGAAAGAAGCAAGTAGAAAAACACTTTAAGCTTCTAGTTTTTTTCAAAGCCATCTAGGAGAAGAGCGTCTAACAAACACAGCAAGTCGGGGTTTTAAATTTTTTTTGCAAACAAGTGGGAAACATGTTTTGCCTAGATATAATTACACTGTTTTTTTTTCTGTGCAGCATTTTAAACTGATTTATGCCCCGTTATCCCGATCATTTTGGCACTAAATCAAAGCATGTTTAGGTGTCTGCCGGCTTGTTCTACATAGGGAAGGATGACGGAACGCCGGAGATGCTGAGGGCTTGCTGGCGACTGCTCCGGGCCACTGAGCCACGCTGACGTGTGGACGTGGGACGCAGTTTAACCGGGAACTCAATTTATCGTGCCACCATAGACAATAGCTATAAAAATGACATCAAGCCGAGAAATTACCGACAGCTTGTTCTAGCCACTTTGTGTCTGAGTGGCTCAGATACTTATACTAGTCTCATGTTCACGCTGCAGTTATTAAGTTGTACATGTGATATGCTCAACAGGATCTGCCTGGTATTTAGCCATTAAGTATGTGCGAGTTCTAAGATGCTCTGTGATAAGTGTCTTTGAAAGTGGAGCCGGTTAATTGTTACAGTGGTCTTTGGGTTGGGCACATGGGGATGTATGAATATGTGTACAATGGTTTGCAAAGGCATGAGATGAGGGTCAGCTGGTGCCCTCCGTTCTGGGGTGACCCCCACCTTGCAGGAGGCCCCTACCCAGCACGTAATACTGCAGGCCAGTGAAGAAGCAGACACCATGGGGAGATACAGGGGCTTTTACGAACCATGTGCATTTTGTCATTTCTAGAAGCATTGCTTTTGCCTCACACGTGCACATAGAAGTGCATTTGAAGAGCCGTGACTGGATCTTCAGGTTTGATTTGTTGTCTAGCGAGTTGAAGGATGTCGAAACATTCCACAACTGAACCATAACAGGGCTCACATGCACCCAGACGTTTACTTGCAAATCCTTCAGCTTCTGTCACTGCCAAGATAAAGATGGTGCATTTATGGTACAGTCTTTACATCTTTCCAATAGCTTAAATAGTCACACAACAAAATCGTGACTATTTCAACCCTATTTCAAGTGTGAAGTGTGAAAAGAACAGTGCGTAACATTTTTTTTTTTCCAAACCTTGACAACTGCAAGATAGGTGTAGTGGATCACGTTAAACCAAACTGAAATGCCTCTCTCCGATTTTATGACCTCTGTTCCACTTTAGGCTTGAATACCACAGACTGTGACTAAGCCATCAGGTCAAACATATCTGCTTGTTTGTCCTGTCAGCTCAGACTATATATTTTACTGCATTCTGCTTCAGTAATAAAAATGCTGCCTATTCATACAGAGCCCCAAACAGCTGATGCGTCCCAGTTTGACTTGTAAGGCCTCCTTTACAGTGTAGGTCAAGATTTAAATAGATTCGCAGTCCGGACCTGCACTGTCATGTGTGCCATGCTGCAGTAATGGCGTGTTAAGCGTATGAACAGTGCTGCACTGCAGTATGAACGCTCGCTCCTCAACATTGTCTGTTTCAGCAGCACATATTAAGATACAGTGATGGAGAGAGTGGGCATCAGAGCACGCAGAGGTCCATTCGTATTCCGCACACTCCCACGGTATCAGCACCACCTTCCTCAAACTGTAACGGACCGTCGTCCCTCTCCGCGTCTCCATGACACGTCCTTCAACTGTCGGATGTTCCCACGAGCCCACCTGACTCTCAGAAGTCTGCCAGAGCTGTGTGTGTGTGTGTGTGTGTGTGTGTGTAATGCTGCACTTTCCATGTACTCATACTTCATACTTGATAGTCATTTTTCGTACCAAGCAAATCAATGCCTCACTAGACAGCAACTCAGGCATAGTGTAATTAACAATACAGTTACACAATAACAGCAGTTTTGTAATCCCACGTGTTACCAAATCAATACTGTGCCCACCCTCAAGGATTCCACATTTCAGACCCCTGTTTTGATTCGTAGCAAAGTTGTTTACTTCCTCCTCTGTTGGGATGTGGTGGAGGCCTGGTGGTGGAGGCCTGGTGGTGGAGGCCTGCGCCCATCGATCCAGCTCAGCGTGGAGCTGCTGGAGGAGACGGCAGGGCAGTGGGTGGTGTTGAAAGGCCCCAGCATTACACCGCCGTGGCCTGACGGAGTGAGCGAGCTGAGACAGTCACCCACAGCCTGGCTTCTCTCAAGACTTGAAACACTACACAGTCTCACAGTGACTTGCCTTGTTCAAACACTTGGAGCCCCACTGTAAACGGGGGGGAAAGGACTTTTATTTGGTGGGGGACTTTTATTTGGTGGTTTTCAGTAGCGGCACGCATCAGATATAAAACCTTGATGCTTGCTTACAAAGCCAAAAATGGACTGGCCCCTCCCTACATGATGTCCATGGTCAAAAGCCAATCTGTACAGCGAACACTTAGAACCTCAAGCTTGGCTCGACTTGAAACTCCATGCTTAAAGTCTCATGGAAGACAAAGCTCCAGACTATTCTCCATCCTGGCTCCAAGATGGTGGAACAATCTTCCATTATCTGCTAGGACTGCAGAGTCTATTGCTATCTTCAAGCGTAGACTGAAGACTCACCTGTTTGTTGAGTTCTTACCAGAGCATTAACTCAGTTGATACCACTTGCCACTTGATACCATTATCAGTAGCACCTCATGTGGATATTACAAGCTAAGTGCTAGCATTAGCAAAACAGCTAACACGACAGGAAATAGAATACAAGACGTGTATTTGTGTAGCTCGTTTCATGAAAGATATGATTTGGCTGTAGTTCATACGGCCAGTGCAATGGAGACCGGGAGCTGGTCTTTTGGGCCAAAAAAACATGACAATGTGTTTGGGTAAAAAAGTCCTTCAATACTCTGTGTGATTTACTCAGTTATGGTTAGAGTAGGAAAAAAGACTTTTTCTTTCCCCCACAATTCACAGCTTCTTTATTCACTCCACCGCCGCCTCTAGCTTGCAAAGGTGCGTTCAAAAGCATCAGGCTAAAAATGTTTCCAATTTGCTTTGTTCTCTCTTGCATCAAAGGACGAGTCTAATTAAACTGGGCAGCTTGCTGCAGCTTAATAACTTGGTTGTGTGACCTTATGTAACCTGCTCTCCAAGACTCACAGGCCTCCAGTCCGTCACTCTATGCAAACTAATTAATCTCTTTGCAAGTTGGTCACCCAAGGCCATGCACTACATTACATGATGGGAGTGGAAGGTTGTGGGGGGGTTCGGACTGATTGTGTTTCGCTAGGGAAGGTTTGTGGTCTGGGAAGAGAAACACAGCACGTCTTCACACTTCCCCCAAGATAAATTGCCTTGCGAAGGAATTTTAAGCCTCTTGAAAAATGGGCCACTCGTGGACAGTCTTACGATTTCTTATTAAATGCATTTTCTTGAAATCAACGCATTTCTAAATAAGCTGCTTTTAAGTGTTCTGGAGGTTTAGGTTTTCCAATTCTCACTGGGAAATGAATCGTACACGGTACACAAGCATATACTGATGGGTTTTAACATTAACAGGTGCTGTGAATAACACTGACTGTCTTGTGTCATGGTGCCCTCCTCTACGCCCTTGTTTGTTTTTGGTCTATTATCGCGTCTCCGTGTGTGTTTACTCCCCAGATTCCTCCCCCCTCCCCCACCCCCACCCCCTTGTTAGCGGTGTCACCTCTTCACCTGCATCTCGTTACGTTCCCTATCAATTACGCATAAACACCCCACTGTTTCGTAGCCGTTGTTACCACGTGACTCTGTTGTAGATGACTATATTATCGCTGCATGGTTGGATTTGCGTCTTATAGTATTACCTCTCTCATTAAAAATGCTTTTTTGATTGCGCTTGACTCGACAGACGCCTGCATTCTGCTGTGCACCCGGACATTGTGGTGCAACGGTCCCTGTCGAGAGGTGGGATAGATTAGACAGTGAGTGAACACTCAGTTCTGGAAGTAAATGTGTTGAAAGCAGGACAATGGGATCGTGATGGATAGATGACTACAGATATTTCCAAACCAGCAGGTGTGGTGAGGGTGGATGTTCCTCTATGCAGCTGTGGTTACTACCAACCAAAGGTGGCCCAAGAAAGGCTGACCGGTGAACTGGTGACACAGTATGGGCAGCCAAGGTCTTTTAGTGGGATAATGCACCCTGCAAAAACACTTTCTCTAATAGTTTGAAGAACATGACAAAAAGTTCAAGGTGTTCATATGGTTTCTTAATTCCTCAGATCTCACAAGTCACATATACAAGTATGTACATCCCTCCTTGCAACTTACAGGATCTGCTGCTAACGTCTTACCTTAGATACCACAGAAGACTTGCATGGATGAGTCAAAGCTGTTTTGATGGGTTAGAGCTGTTTAGGGCTGTTTAGGGGGACCTATACAATATTAAGCAGGTACATTTTATGTTATGCATGCATATTTTGAGCAAAAGGCTCAAAACAAATTCATTATATTTTATTATGCTATTATGTTAGCATATGTTCAACACGAATATTTACATAAGCAATAAAAGAGCAAAACAGATCATAAAGTGTTCATACTACCAGAGGCAGCAAATAGCATGTTTTTGGGAGACTTAACAGGTGTCAGTCCTTGTGTTCCTAGTTATGGGCTGTCCCTCAGCCTGGGTCCAGAGGACGATTCCAGACTCCCTAAGCACCGATCCTCAAAGACATGTTCCACCGATCTGTCCTGCTTAGAGCCTAATCTTTCACAGATAAGGTGTAAGGTTGCAGCCGCTCGGAAAATAATCCAGGAGCTTGGTTCACATTCTAAACACCTGCCAGACCTGGGGGACGCATTAGAAAGGCATGGCAGTAATAGGGCCTGCAGATGCATTAAAACCTGTGGAGTGTGTTGGCTTGTAAATGCGGTGTTTATTTCCGAATTCTTCATCCCTCCCACTCCGATGGAAACGGGAGAGGTAGATAATTACGGCCGAGCTGAAGAGCCAGCCAGCTTGGGGATGAAAGCGGTCTGGACCCTGGTGGAGGATAACTATCAGTGCGGCCTGTGACTCACCAGCTTTTAGGGATCATTAGTCGGGGACGACTGCACAGGGGCGATACAGAGACGACTAGGAGCGATGTCGTTTGCAATGCTGGAATATTAAATATGCCTTGACTCGGGTGGAAGCACGGAAGGCAGAGTGTGTGTTTGTAGTGGCAAGGACAGGATGAGTCTGCACACAGGATGACTCTATTTACCCCTGTGGCACTCTTTTATACAAGAACAATCACTGTATCACAATAAATGCAGCGAGGAGCAGACAGTCCTAGGAGATACCAGCTGCACTATCGTTTGGAAGTGATTTTTTTCTCTCTCTCTCTCTCTCATCTTTTTCTGTCGTTTCTTGGGAAATCAAATGTGGGGGCAGGGAGTGGCGCTGGCGTGTCTGTGTTCAGCCCAGACTGTTTGTGGATGGGCTTACAGGAGACATAGACCCGCTTTCTCATAGCTGGTGTAGCGAGCCATTCACACTAAGCTGGCCATTCTCTGTACGACTAGTTTGCAAATGAAGAAAATAATGAATTCCATTAGGGTTTTTAAATGGCTTCTCAGCAGGCAGGGAGGGTGTGTTCATCCATGCACATTCTCAGCTTTTAATTAAAGTCAGTGATTATGGCCCAGAATCGAGCCAACACAGAATGTACCCTTATTTTCTGAATCCACAAAATGTCAAATGGAAGCAAGGTCACCCTGGGGATAGAGTCTCAAGCTTCTTCTGAGTTCCGTCACACTTACCTGGTCTTAGCTAAGAGCCCCCTCACAAGAAGGCCCCAGATTTTAGTAACGCCCCAGAACTCCATGGAGTAAATTAGTTTTTAAAGTTCATGGTTTCTTTTGCGTGTAAATGTTGTTAAACTGTATTAAAGAGCAGGTATGGCCACTTTCCTATGAAACAAAACCACTCAAGTTACAACACTTCACTCTGGACTATTTAATCTGGGCCGAATTTACTATTACTTTGGATTAATCCAAATCTTTAATAAATGTTGATAATCATAAAAATGTTATTAATATGCCTGATTCTTTTAGACAGATTTATATTTCTGGCCCATTCTGTAAATACTGCAGCGCTTTCCTAAAGCCTTGAAACAGTGAACTATTGTTTTATATGTATCTCCTGCAGAAAAGGTTCACAATCTGACACAAAGCATTGGACAGACCAAAAACTCCTTGAATATGAATTACAGAGGGGCTGAGAGAGGTGGGGAGGGAGCTTGACAATAATGAAATTTCAAAGCGATCATTGCCCCATTGGTGTGGAGATTGAAAGGCAGCGTGTTTAGAGCACCTCTCCCACATTTCCATCTTCATCTCCTCCACTACGGTGTCAGAAACATGCGTGCTGACCTCACGGTCCCTTTACATGCAATCTGTCTCCACGCGACACGCCTGTCACTCCAGATTTACTCCTCCCCTCTGCCGTGTTGAAGACCTCTCGTGCGCGCGGCGCGTTTGAGCCGGCACTCTTCCAGTTTGACGGACGTGGCATGGTAGATTGATTGCTAAGCTCTGGCCCACTCCCGAGAGACCTCCTGGAAGAGCTGTGTGATTTCAGCATTCATGTTGTGTATGGCTGGTAGGGTTACAGTTAGGGTTACAGTTAGGGTTACAGTTAGGATTACCTTTAGTGTTACAGATAGGGTTACAGATAGGGTTACAGATGGGGTTACAGTTAGGTTACAGTTAGGGTCACAGATAGTGTTACAGTTAGGGTTACAGTTAGGGTTACAGATAGGGTTACAGTTAGGGTTAATGTTAGGGTTAGTGTTAGGGTTACAGATAGGGTTACAGTTAGGGTCACGGATAGTTTTTTTTACAGTTAGGGTTACAGGTTAGGGTTAATGTTAGGGTTACAGTTAGGGTTAGTGTTAGGGTTACAGTTAGGGTTTAATGGAAGAAGAGATGTTGACTTTTTGTAACATTTAAGTTTTAGCTTCCAACATTCTTCTTTAACATAAATCACGTTTTTAACATAAATCACGCTCCGAACCTAGAGGTTCATGTTGAGAATGGGTGTTGGAGAAAGAGAGGGAAGATTAAAGGCATTTTTTTATATGGAGACGGGGACATGTTGGCAATGACTTTCATTTCCACGGTGGTTTCATTTTCAGCCCTGCGCAGTGCTCCATCACATCTGATGCATCTTTATTTGACTCATTTTGGGGTTTTTTTCCTCACAAATTTCCTCAGACTGTCAACTTCACCTGTAAACTCAAACACTTCAGGCAGACCTTCAGACATGTTGGAAATGTGCTGCCTTTTTTGTTTTGGATTTAGTGAAAAATGTCACTCTGGAATAAGGAGAAAAGTTGTACCGATGTAAGAATGTTTTACCTGTGGAGCTATTAGGGGCATGTTCACTCTTCATCGTTTGGACAGTTGTAATTTATATTCTTATTGATTAATTCATTTAAAATGTAATGGAGATCGGACTAAATCCGAAACGTTTTGAAGTGGCTCTCTGTCAAATGCACTAGCAATTAAAATTCATGCGATTCGGATTGAGTCTGAATCCGAGGTTGGGCAGTGATAATTAGGCTGACAGAAAGGTGAAATTTCCTTGAGAACGAGTGCTCGAAATTGATAATAACACCCGACTACCCTTTGCTGACAGCGCCACAATTACAACCCTGATGTTTGTGGGGCCTTCACAGGATTATACACAGTAAAATCCCCAAAGCAGAATTAACTCTTAAACTGTTTATTTCCCCAGCTGGCCTTAAATGAACACTGCAGATGTTAACTGAACACTGTAGTACACTAGGGATTTTGCAGTGTACCATCATTAATTATCTTTTAGTTTTACTATGGTATTTCAGAAATTAGCATTCCGTGAAGGAAGTCCTCCCTTTCTCTTGTGTGTAATGGGAAAACAGGAGAGTGTGTTTTGCCAGTTAAAACATAGATGAATTTCTCCGATCGAAACACATCAGGCCTTTGCAAAAGTGTACGCGGTTTAGCATGTGCTAGAATTTAGATTGCTTTCGATATAAGTAATGAAGAAACTCATGGCATCCTTTGTTCAGTTCTGTGGGTCTATTTCACTCCCTCACAGGCTAAACAAATCACAAATAACACATCAGTACTTGCAGTCAAGGCAAGCAACTGTCATAGCTGACATTCGCCTGTAACATCTTTGGCATATACATAATGCATCTACGCATTCATATAGGATGGCAAATATTGGCTTTATAGAGATGGTTATGAACAAACTCATTTTACAATCATCAGGAATATAGATAAGGGTATGGAACAGATCAGGTAGACAGTGGACATGACATTGATCGGATAGACAGTGGACATGGCATAGATCGGATGGACACTGGACATGGCATAAATTGAATGGTCCTTACTCCATTCAGGGATACGGGCCCTCATTTCATATATAGCCTCAAGAAACACAATTATCTCCAGACTCTGAAGGGAGCTACAAACGCAAAACGTGTTGATATTTCGCTTGTGATTTCAACGGCGTTCGTCTGAGCGCCCCTGGCAGCAGATGGTGGAACGGCTGGCGAGGATGTAAATGCATCTGTGTGCTCCCCTGCACATTGGCACGTGGATCAGCGCGTGCGAGTCTGGCCTAAGAAACAGTTTGTGGCAAACTCGCTGCCGAATGCGTGTTGGTCAACAAGGGCGTGTGTACAGCAGCAGTCACGCTCTGTGCGATCGATACACACCAGCCACCCTGCATGAGTGTCGGCCACTTTGGGTCCTCTCACCGCCTTTAAGGAACGTACATTTTATTTTTTATTATTTATTTATTTATTGTTATTTATTTTTTATTAAACTTTTACTTTTACTTTCATGGCTGTGCTCAGTTCCACAGTCCACTTGAAAGGGCAAAGTGTTAATGAGACAGTCGGGAAATAAAGGCAGTTTCTTATTGATTGACCTCTGCTATTAGTTATCAGTTCGGTCTGGATATGTAACAAGGGCAAAAGATCACAGTAACATAAGGCAGTAGTGTGACACCACATCAACTCTCGGGCCCCATCGGGCCCCCTC
Organism: Brachyhypopomus gauderio; assembly: GCF_052324685.1. NCBI lineage: Eukaryota > Metazoa > Chordata > Actinopteri > Gymnotiformes > Hypopomidae > Brachyhypopomus > Brachyhypopomus gauderio. The sequence continues at coordinate 20,918,006 of NC_135219.1, forward strand.
AAGAACACACACACATACTCTCCCCCACAGTCAGGTACCAGAGGTGCACGCCCACTACAGGCGAGGTGAGAACACTGCTATCCACACCAGCTAAGGGCCTCGTCGAAGACCGTGACTCGTGAAGACGCCTCTCCCCGACCCCCCCCCCCCCCCCCCGAACCCCACCATGACCCCACCACCCCCACATCCCACGCCCTGTGCCCCCCCCCCCCCGCCACACTCACTCATTCTGAACCGCACAAAATCGCTCCACCTTGCCCGTCGCCTGATTGATAATACAATCGATTGTGGCAGCGTTTTGACAGGGCGGGTAATTACAGGGCTCCGTGCTCAGCATGGGGTGGTTGTCCTCGGGGCTGCCCCCCCCCATCCCCCGCCCCGGCACCCGTGGGGCTGCTTGCCTCGAGCACCGGGTGGCTCAGCTCCTCGTACAGGCTCGTGCCAGTGAGACGGGTCCCTACGCTCCCACGGCTGAGTGATTGGTTTGCCACAGCCTCACCCAGTGTTAATCATTTTGGTGAATCATTCGATTAACGGCACAGATGCTGGCTGTAATAGTGCCGACAATGTTTCTAGCTCTGTGGGGGAGACCGAAGCCTCGTTGCCCAGGAGATGATACCTGATTTGAAGGCTGAGCTAAAAATGCCTTTGGAAACAGGTGGTCATATGACAGACAGGTGGTCATATGACAGACAGGAGGTGTTTATGATGCAAAGATGTAAAAGCAGAAGACAATTCCTATGACATTCATGTGATACGCAAGACTTTGAAAACGCAACCTATAGCGCTTGGGTCACTCTCTGTTAACTGAACCACTGGACGTGCAGGCATGAAGCCCTATGTGCTGATTGAATGTATGCAGTGTTGCATAGAGCTGGGTTGTAGGTACTGAAGGCATGATACATGCCCAGCGACTGATACTGCAGTGTGTTACCTCTACTTATACTAGGGGTCTCTCATCTCAGCCAAGGGGGTTGGGTGTGGAGGGAGTAGGCCTTCTACCCCCCCCCCCCCCCCCCTTATAAAAGAAGAGGGTTGACTGCGATGTTCTCGACAGGCATGTCTCTATCCTCCATACTGTGGTGTTTTTTTTAAGTCTTTACCTTGAACCAAACTTCCAACAGCTTTGGGGCTAGCAGGGAGTATTGGGGCTAGCAGGGAATATTGGGGCTAGCAGGGAGTATTGGGGCTAGCAGGGAGTATTGGGGCTAGCAGGGAATATTGGGGCTAGCAGGGAGTATTGGGGCTAGCAGGGAGTATTGGGGCTAGCAGGGAATATTGGTGCTAACAGGGAGTATTGGGGCTAGCAGGGAGTACAGTCTGTTCTTGCATGGTGATTGACAAGTCAGCATTGATGGAAAGAAACAGTTGACTACTTCTCCTAGTCGCATGATAAACCAGGAGTTACTACATGAAGGTGTAAGAACTTCATTCATAAGAGTCAGCTCTTTTAAGGTATTTTCTAGTGTTTCTGCTCTTTTGGGGTTTTTTTTTTTTTTTGAACTAGTGTTGGTTTTCCAAAAGTCATTTGTAATCTTGTACAAGTAGTACTTAAAACCATTCAGAATCTCAGGATTACTCTGACCCATTAATTCATAACTCCCCAAGTACTTTGTAACTTGATACTGAACATGAATGTTCATTAAAATGTATACTAAGGAACAATGTATGTATAAATATATTAATATTAATGCTAATTTATTAATATTAATATTTAATTTGATTCCATTTATTTATTATTTGCATCACACAATCTCCATTCAATGCCAATAAAAGTTAAATGTACTTACTAGCTTGAGATTTATTGTCAGTATGTTGTGAAACTGGTGGAGGGAGAGAGACACGACTGTGGGGATGGAGCATCTTTATTCTCATCTCAGAAAAAAAACACAAACTTACAAGCGCAGTAAGAAAGCACAACAGAGCAGGAGAACTGAGGCGGGTAGCAGTGCTCCTCGTGTACAGAGTGCACCAGACGAACAGCGTGCACCAGACGACCAACGTGCACCAGACGAACAACGTGCACCAGACGACCAACGTGCACCAGACGACCAACGTGCACCAGACGAACAACGTGCACCAGACGACCAACGTGCACCAGACGACCAACGTGCACCAGACGAACAACGTGCACCAGACGACCAACGTGCACCAGACGAACAACGTGCATCAGACGACCAACGTGCACCAGATGACCAACGTGCACCAGATGATCAACGTGCACTAGACAAACAACGTGCACCAGACAACCAATGTGCACCAGACGAACAACGTGCACTAGACGACCAACGTGCACCAGACGAACAACGTGCACCAGACGACCAACGTGCACCAGACGAACAACGTGCACTAGACGACCAACGTGCACCAGAAGAACAACGTGCACCAGATGACCAACGTGCACCAGACGAACAACGTGCACCAGATGACCAACGTGCACCAGACGAACAACGTGTACTAGACGACCAACGTGCACCAGACGACCAACGTGCACCAGACGACCAACGTGCACCAGATGACCAACGTGCACCAGACGAACAACGTGCACTAGACGACCAACGTGCACCAGACGACCAATGTGCACCAGACAACCATTGTGCACCAGACGATCAACATGCACCAGACGACCAACGTGCACCAGACGATCAACATGCACCAGACGACCAACGTGCACCAGACGACCAACGTGCACCAGACGGCCAACGTGCACCAGACAACCAATGTGCACCAGACAACCATTGTACACCAGACAACTAACGTGCACCAGACGGCCAATGTGCACCAGATGACCAACGTGCACCAGACGACCAACGTGCACCAGACGGCCAACGTGCACCAGACGGCCAACGTGCAGCCCTGGAGGAGAGCACCCGTGGGCTTACACAGGAAGGAGCAAAGGAGACCAACCTGGCATAGGTGCTCATGTCCAATAGTCAGGTGACTGGGACTGGGGGCGGGTGTGGGGAGTGTGTGTGCGTGTTTGTGTGTTACAGTGGGCGTATCCCACATTACTTGTATTAAATGAATCTGCTTGAATATGTGTTGTGGAGTGGAATGATAGCTGTCCAGTGCAGAGACTCTTGACTCAACCATGAGCATGAATATATATACTGTAAAATATGTAAAATATGATATATATAATTTCATTCTGCTAAAACTGACAGTGTAACTTGCTTCAGTGTAACTGAAGTATAGGAGTTTATTACTTGATATACACATTAAATCATGTAAATGATCTGATTAGCCAGTTTGCCATACTTATAGACTAACACAGAGACGGTTTGGTGCTTATTTACAGACTGATTTATAGGCCAGTAAATAGGAATTATAAATGTAATGCTTTACATTTTAAAAATAATTATTAAAGTACTTATTATTAATCTTTATATTTTTGTTTTTGTAATAATACTTATTTGTATAATAATTAGAAAATAAATTTAAATCAGTGGTTTGGACTGGCGGTGCTTTTCCAGTGCAGATGCAAAGGCTCAATGAACACAGAACTACTGAAAACTTATTCATCGTTTTAGAGATTAAGAAGGCATTTTTAAAGTTACAACATTCCTAAAGTTGTTTGTAAATGGCTGAGATTAATCAATATCAGGAAATGCAGCCCTGATTGATTACAGTAATTGAGACCTACATTCGTATGACACTTTAAATTAAGTGGCAAAATGCCTTTATACATTGATTTGTTTTGACACTCTGTTCGATGAGTAACAAACACCAGGTAGAGATTTCTTAATCTTATCCTTTCTCAAGAGACACAGTGTTCCATCACCCCGCTGCCCTGTGAGACAGGCCTCGTTGTTGCTGTGGCTTTTGAATGATTTTGTAATCTGAACGTAACTTGTTCACTAAGTAAATGGATCTTGTGTTTTACATCGTTTTTAGATTTGCTTACAATCCAGAAAACACACTGCATTTTGGTGCACTGTAAGACTTTTTACATGACTGATTTGGACTATGCGTAGTGGTGGAAAAATGGTGGGCATGTGGTAGAAACCACTCCAGAAGGCCTCTAGAAACACCTATCAGCATGCAGCTTCCCAGAACATCCAACCACTGGCTCCGCCCATATCCAATGTGACACCGTAAGCACGAGCACTATAAAGATTCGATGATTTTATTTACTCCTCGTGATTCCACCTTGTCACTGGAGTTATAGAGCTGTAGAGTTATAGAGCTGTAGAGTTATAGAACTGTAGAGTTATAGAGCTGTAGAGTTATAGAACTGTAGAGTTATAGAGCTGTAGAGTTATAGAGTTATAGAGCTGTAGAGTTATAGAACTGTTCTCTATCCCCACTTCTTTGGCTTTTCCAGTTTTGTGTTTCTGCTGTTAGTTCTGTATGTTTGTTTGACGACAGCCTGGTTATCCTGGAGTGTTGATTTTCAGATATTGTCTGCCCCTCATTTATTCAGATTTCTATAGCATATATATATATACAGGGAAAACAGTTCCTCTTACCATTTTTCCATAACCTGGAGCATATAAATACAATACATCAGATCAAGACATATTTGAAAATTCAGTTGAATGCATCTTATGGAAAGAAGTAAGAGGGACTGCATTCTCTATTTCTGTCCAAACACTCTGGATATATTTTATGCTACATACAGATGTCTGCATAAATGACTCAGACTGTTACATAGAAAAACAAAATAAGGAAAGGACTGCAGTTCATTATTTGAAAATCAACAAGGATGAGTCAGACGAGGACCACAGGCCACAGGCGAACAAACCTAAACAGAGAGAGAGAGAGAATGAGAGAACAATAAAAGACTTTAAAAAACACTAAAAAAGACAGAGAGAACAAACAGCTCAGTAACTCATATGTATGACAAGACGTATGACACATACAAGTGAAGATTATGGTCCTCTATCTATCTATCTATCTAGATAGATAGATAGATAGATAGATAGATAGATAGATAGATAGATAGATAGATAGATAGATTTAGATTAAAACTAGATTAAATTAGACTTTATTGTTATTGTTGATGTTATTTATTGTTATTGTGCAAAGTACAGATCCAGAGCTAATTAGCTTTATATGGTATCAATTCTCTGTGAAGATAGAGAAAAGTCAGAATTCACCGACCTTTAATAAGTGTACAGATGTACTTGAACCTCTTCTAGTCATCCTGTCCAAACACAAAATGTCTCTGAGGGTGTAAAGGTCACTTCTCCCATCCCAGTGTGTGAACAGAGTTAGAGCAGAAAGCCCCTCTCAGCGTTGGCCGGGCGGAGAACACCCACCCCTCTCGCCAGGGTGAGGCTGTCTGCGTCAAGGGTGCTGACCTTTGTAGCAAGCCAAATGGCTCAATCCACCGTCCAATTAGAGGGAGGCAGAGTCAAAGCCTTCTCACCGTCTCGTGTAGCCATTAAAGCCTTCGGTGTCTTCCTGCCATGTGTGCATTGTTGACACCTGGTCTCACTTTTGGTGTGCTAGTGAGAGACGGGCAATTATGCGAGAGGTCCAATTACACTAACCATGATCTTCAGAAGTACACACTTCAGAGTCACTGACTCTCTGGAATTTGGCTCCTCGTAGCCACAGACAGCGTTCTGAGCTGCGATGGAGACTCTTCGGTTTTCTATAACGCTGCTTCAGTAATCAGACGTGATCGCTGTATACGATGTGATGGGAGTCTTGTGTTTTCAGGAACATGTCTCAAATTGTCTCCTCCTTCTCTATAGATGGTGCATGCAACCAGAGGTGGGGACTCGAGTCACATGACTTGGACTCGAGTCAGACTCGAGTCATTAATATTAAGACTTTTGACTTGACTTGAAAAAATATTCAGAGACTTAGACTTGACTTGGACTTTTACACCAATAACTTGGGACTTGAATTGGACTTGAACCTTTACTTGCAAAGACTTGATTTTTTTTTTACCCCAAATCTAAATTTTAAAACGCATATTAATATTTATAAAGTGCGCCCCATTAATTTCATTTCCGTCCTTCTGACGCAGACCAGTCCTCTGCTTTTCCACACTCTGTACGTGTGTGTGTGCATGAGCTGCAGCACAACCAATCAAAAGGGGGGTTGGCGAACGTAAATTTTTACCGGGCGGGGTGTAAAATGGACACAAATTAAGTATTATATCGCGATCGATCGATCGCCAGTGGTTGGTGCCAGAGCGAACTAGTAACTCATTGAATCATAGATGTGGATCAGAGGTAAATAAACTAGATTTTTTTCCGGCGTGAGAAATCGGATGTGTGGCGTGAGAGCGTGTGAAGACGGTCAAATGCGTGTGTCTCACGCTCAATGCGTGAGAGTTGGCAACCCTGGGTTCTGTATCTGAACTCGGGGAAGAGAGCCTCTGTCTGTCACCATCATAATATCCAGTTCTATCTCAGCATGGATTGTGTATTTGAACATCTACGTCGAGAAAAAAATATATTGACAAAAGTGGAGCGAGTTTTCAGCTATGGGGACATCATTCATCGTGCACAAATGACATACGGACTTTTGGCCAGCAAATGCAATGCAGAATAGTTTACTGAAATGTCTAAAGTTGCAGATTCCTGTTAATTGTTCAGTTCTTATATTTGTTTGTCTTGTGTCACTCACACATGTTCTCCAAGAAACCAGATAAGAGAAGAGAGGGAAAATGCTGTTATGGTTCTTTGTATTGTACTGTGAAAATATCAGCACTTTTTATTTGAACATGGAGTTCTACTCAGGGCCGGAGTGGGACACTTTTTCAGCCCGGGAGTTTCATGCCCAAATCCGGCCCAAAATTATTTTTCCCTCCCAATCGGCCCAAACTAGAGATTGACATGAGCCGGCCCATCGGGAATCCTCCCGAACCTCCCGATTAGCCACTCCGGCTCTGGTTCTACTTATGACTTTTTCACAGAATATTTATTTCTGGAAAATTGTAGTTTAAAGTATGAATATTTTTGCAGCTAAGTTTAACAAATTGAACTGTGCAATAAAGAGGTGTAATTTTATTTTTTTTTATACTTCGTGTTTTCAGTTGCACATGTTTTATCAAGATTTGAGGAGAATACAGATTTAAAAAAGAACGCATGTCTATTATTTACATTTAAAATTTAAAATATACCTGCAACATTAGTAAAAAAAAAAAAAGACTCGAAAGGACTTGAAATTCCAAGTTTCAGACTTGGGACTTGACTTGACTATTGCCTGTCTTGACTCGAGACTTGACTTGACTTGAGTGTCTTTGCTTGAGACTTGACTTGGGACTTGAGGTATAAAGACTTGGACTTACTTGAGACTTGCAAAACACTGACTTGGTCCCACCTCTGCATGCAACCAATCAGAACACACAAGATCCACATCACAGCATTCTGCAGACCGTAGCAGCCCTGTGTGTTCAAATTCAAACCGGCCTATATGTTGCTGTGACGCTTACGGCACAAGACAACAAACTTGAAACTTACTTTTGAACTGAGCAGTGTTTAGGATGGACGCCAAGGCAACAGTGTTGCCAATAATGGGACTGCCCTTCCAATCAGCTGTAGCTCATGCCCGTTGTCATCTAGATTTTAGCACATGAAATGAGGTTGCTTAGAAACACATTCAAGTGTTTCCCATCTGCACTGAGATGCACTGAGATCAAGTGTAAACAACCCCGTAGATAAAAATAGCTGCACCATTGCTAGTAATGTGCAGAGAAGCTGACACATGCAAAACAGTTTTATTCCCAGAGCCGAGTGGACTGTTTACCCAAACGCAGACAAACTGCACAGGCATCCAACCTCTCCATCACATTTACACTTGCATGAAGAGGAGTTATAAAGCATCCGAAAAGCAAGGTACACCCAGAGGTGGCCTGCACTTACCGGCTTGCTCTGTTAGCTCTGCTAGCGCCAGACACATGGCTGATCCTGTCAGAGTGTGTTGGACTGAGCACACCCACTATATTTGTGGAACTACTTATCTTCCCCACATGAGAAGATTATTATCTATTTATTTAGATATGAACTAAATGAGCTAAGGGAAAGCCCTCAATTTACTGGTCAATCTAAATTCCGACTCTATGGTCATGTGGTTTAGGAAGTGACCAAAAGAATGAGATCGCAAATGCAAGTGGCTGAAATTAGTTTTTTCCGCAGGGTGTCCGAGCTCTCCCTTAGAAATGGGGTGAGGAGATGAATCATCCAGTGGAGGCTCAGAGTAGATCCACTGCTCCTCCATGTGGAGAGGACTCAGTTGAGGTGGTTCGGGCATCTGGTGTGAATGTCTTCTGAGCGCCTCCGTGGTGAGGCACTCCGGGTATGTCCAACTGGGAGGAGACCCCAGAGAAGACCCAGGAAACGCCTGAGAACGCCTCAATAACCCCCCAGAAGAGCTGGAAGAGGTGGCTGGGGAGATAGGAACCCTGGGTCTCTTTGCTTGGGAGAGACACTGAGAGGAAGGCATCAGGGAGTCATCCTCCTTATCTGGAGAGCTGGAGTAAGATGAAGCAGGCTGACGTAGCCATGATGCCCCGCTCCATGTACGGGTGACAGTCAAGCGCTGCAGGTGGGGGGTGTTTTACTGTCTGCTTCACCACTTCTTTTAAGTGCTTTAACTGACCCTTAACCTTTGTACTTGTATCATTCTCCAACCCAACAGAAAGAATTGACTGGGATTAAAGTGCATGAAAGGTATACCTTTATGGTTGAGATATCTTCAACCAATAAACAGTTGCTTGTATGGGTTGGTAACTGGACAAAAGTAAGGGGTCAAGGTTCAAAGGAGGTCATTCCTCAGGCCCTGCTCTAATAATATTCAGCTTTCTACCGAGATTTCTGAATTTGTTGCAGCTGCTATGGTAGCCTCAGATGCTGGTTTTGATATCACATCTGAGAGGCAGAAGTTGTGTTTAGAAGTTCTTTTGAGGTTTTTCATTTGTCTGTGCTGCAAGTTTCGAGCACAGTCCCTTTAATAAAACATCTACTGGCTCCATTAATACCGCGTGACAGAGTTGAGTGTAGCTTTTCATCTCTGCTTAGGGTGAGTGACAGTTTCTCGAGGAGTCACAAGGCTTCTGCACGCTTCTACGTTTGTTTCTGTGTCGGCTTTGCTGTTCCCTAACCTAAAGTCTCGCTCCCTATCGCTCTCTCTCTCTTCCTCTCTGTCTCGTCTCACTCTGTTTCTCACTCTCCTCCCCTGTCCCCCTCCCTCAGGCGTATGACATAACTGCTGCATTAGTCGCAAAAGCTCTGGCCTGGTAATAATAGACATCAAACCACAGAGAAAACACATTTGACACAATATTTGTCACTCTTCTCTCTGTCCTTTGGTGCTGTTGTTTCTTGGACATTGGGTGTGACCTCAGGACCACCAGTAATAGATGGTGCTGTTATAGAAGTGGAATGGTTCTTCATCAAAACCTGATGTACAGAAGTGTTTAATTCACAGTTTGAGGATGTCCAGCTCACACTGCTGTATCAACCATGCAGTGTCTGTAGTTTCTTACTGGTCAGTCAATGGATTCCCTTAGCTCAGTTAAAATTTTCATTAACTCTTTAACAAAAATACCACTTAGCCAGACTGTGCCAAGCTGTGAAACACAGCTGGTGTTGAGTGAAAAGAGGGCAGACACAAATGCAGAGAGGAGCCAGATTTAATAGGGACAAATCCAGATTCGTAAATGTTGTCACAGTCCAGGGTTGAATAACCAGATAAATCAGTGACAGAGACACAACTAACACACATGACAGGCTCAGACATGATAAAGACAGAAACGTAATAAAACAAAGGACATAAACCAACCTTAATCCAGAAACCCGTAATCACAGCATTTACAGGGCCTGAATCATAATAACAATAATAAAAATTATGACAATGATTAACAAGTGGTTACAAGTAGACTGGCGAGACCAACGTAAACACAAGGACATGAACAAGGTAAACACAAGGACATGAACAAGGTAAACACAAGGACATGAACAAGGTAAACACAAGGACACGAACAAGGTAAACACAAGGACATGAACAAGGTAAACACAAGGACATGAACAAGGTAAACACAAGGACACGAACAAGGTAAACACAAGGACATGAACAAGGTAAACACAAGGACATGAACATGGTAAACACAAGGACATGAACATGGTAAACACAAGGACATGAGCAAGGTAAACACAAGGACATGAACAAGGTAAACACAAGGACATGAACAAGGTAAACACAAGGACATGAACAAGGTAAACACAAGGACATGAGCAAGGTAAACACAAGGACATGAACATGGTAAACACAAGGACATGAGCAAGGTAAACACAAGGACATGAACAAGGTAAACACAAGGACACGAACATGGTAAACACAAGGACATGAACATGGTAAACACAAGGACATGAACAAGGTAAACAGGAAAAAAGAGATATAACTGACAGGCGGGGGCTTGATGTGACGAGCTGTAAGGTCAGTCAAGTTGACCAGGACATGAGGGGTTTGATGGAAGAGTGATGTTACTTAGTTACTACATGTTACTTAGATCTGCAGGAGACAAGGAAGCTCTCCTAAGTTGTGCTGGACTAAAGTGTTTGCTACATACTGCACATGTTAATGCAAATGTCAAAAGGTCACTGGCATAAATGAGCAAAATGTGTATTTTTACTGGCCCAGTAAAGATGGTAATTGTAGTTTTTAGCTGCGGTTTTGTAGTTTTCTTCACGCCGTATTCGCCCTGGACTCCTTCACCATCAATGTAGATGTTCATGCAGCCATTAACAGAGTGACTTCAGTGTTTCTGAGTGCTTCATGTTATGAACATCACTCGCTAAACTTACACATGCAAAATGACTTTCTCTGGTGTCAGTATGAGTCATTTGAGCAAATTGCCTGGTAGTTCTTTGTAGCTTCATTTAACAGCGTGTCCTTCATTCTCCACAAGTCTGGGAGTAATGGCCGTGTTCACCGCGGTGAGAGGGAGAAAATAACCACACGTGAAACTGGCCAAGTCAACAAGTTCATTCAGCAGGACACAGCAGAATCTCGCAAGTATGAGTTCATGTTCTTCTTGGCTAACATTGTGTTTAAGTGTGTTACGATATTTGGCATGTGAAACTTTAACAACCCATCTTTAACAAAAACTGTAAATATCATAGCTTATTTATTTGTTCTATTAAAGATGGTACAGAATAGTGTGACCGTCCAGCTCAGATCTTGTTCAGTGAGTAATCACAAGGGAAACCAAGTCAGTGGGCAGTTTCTGTGGCACTGCGCACCCCCCACTGGTGATGAGAGTGTTGCACTGCCTTGTAGTTACTGGTTCCAACAAAAGTCTCCTCTTCTCAATGCTCTATGTACCAAACCTCCCACTACCATTGAGAAAGTTCTAGAAAGGAAAATCATGGGTTGCGGTTAGATTACTGCTACATTCTGTTTTGAATATGAGCATTGAGTGCGTGCGGAGTCCCGCTGTTTCAGCGAACAGCACGTCACTTGCCCTTTGTAGTCTTGCTTCACAGTTCAAACAATCTGCCACATTTCTGATGAGAAAATTATTTCCAGCCATCTTCCTCGTTCTGGGGGGAAAAGTCTTCCGCTGATGTACCAAGGCAGTTCATGAGGAGATTACATTTTACGCCGTGTGTTTCACAAGGAGTTCTGGCTTCCTAGCCCAAGCTTTCTGCTTTCTCTAAGCTGGGTGGTACAGGGTGTTATGGCTGAGTGAGTGTGGCTCACCGATTTGGCTGAGACACCTGTTGGCGGCCCGGGTGATGATGTCACCAAAGCTGGCAGGGAGAAGGGGGGGGAGGAGATGTCAGGTGTTGGATCTGGCAGACTGAACCTCGCAGCCTCGGGGGCTGCAGGATGAGGGGACGGAGGAAAGAGGAACCGCAGCAGACAATGACGTTCGGGTCTGAGCGGAGCCTGACGGCACCGTTGGTGCGGGAGTGGAGCGCCGGGCCGCTGAACACGAAGGTTGTCGTCAGCCGGAGCTCCAGGCCGGAGGTCCCTGCCGTCTGCTTCCTGCGCCGCGGGCCGCTTTAACCCCGGAGTCCAACGACGGATTTGGCGGTGAGAAGAGTGCACGGGAGTCCTGGAGAGGATCTGCTCTAGAACCGTGTCCTTCACCAGGGTTACATCTCCGTGACGCCTTCCACCCAAGCCCGGCCCAAATCGGCCGCGCGGCATGCGAGTCCTGAATCGGCCTGCTGAAGATCTGCTCCAGTATCTTCATCCACAGCAGTTTGGCTCCTGCAATCACCGTCCTGAGCCAGAACTCCGCGCTCGCCCACATCACCAATCCAGCAGCCTGCTGATTACTGCCTCCATTCAATTAGCCTCATTGCAGCTCATCAGTCAAAATGGTCTTAGATCCAATCTGCTGTCACTCTTCCTGCAGGACTGGCACAGTCAGACGAGATGCAAACAAAGTGCTGGCCTCGTTTTAAGATCCTGTTACAAAACCGGGAAAGGAATAGTTCAGAACTTTCATCACTTTATTATTAGGGCAGGAAAATCTCTGACTTGACTGTTGAAGGGTGCAATATTATTCACATGACTCTGTATGGAAATGAACGTCTCTAAGCAAGAGCTGAGATGGAGGATCAGAGAATTGTGAATGTGACAGAGATTTATGACGTGCCACCTGTCATCATGCCGCTCTATAATAACGTCACGTTAGCTACGACTGCTCCCAGTAGACCACGCTGAGATAGATTATCTTCTTTTTGTGTGAAGGCTGCAAAGTTCCTCATCAATCTTAATACCATCAGCAGTGACAGACTGAGATGACAGTGCAACTCCGTCAACATGCTCTCCCGCATTGCTTAAAATAACCATAAAGTGGCACAGGTCGCATTGTTACTTCAGTCCATTATCTTAAAAGCCCTCCAAGATCTGCAGTTATGGAGTTGAACTGAAACTAGTCACTTACTGCATGCACATTATTCCATGGGCCTCACACACGTTCTCATATTCTCATCGTAAATTTCTCATACCGCTCTCATAAACTGCACAGAACTGCACAGAACACAGAACTGTGTCACATCAGATTCAGCCAAAGCCCGTAAGTTCATCAAATTGTGGCTTAAGTAAAAAGCTACGTTCATGCGACATTTGACATCTGATCAAACACATCCTAACCTAAGCAAGACTCAAAGGGGAGTTCGTCAAGTGGAAGAAAAGCGTGGAAACGTGATGCAGAACGTGATGTGTGAGCCGCACCCTTCAGTGCTGCAACTATTGATGCTGCCCTAAACAGCGACAGACCATTTCAACATGACTAACTGTCAACTGGCATGAATTAATTCTATTTAAGGATGAATTTGTCACTGTGTAAAATGAATAGGCAGTGCTATGTGAAATCAAAACACAGCAGGACTTGTGATTTAGATTTAGCCATAGGAAAATAGCAGAAGTTAAATATTGGTGTCAAATAGGATAAACACAGAATTACTAAACATCAGCTTTAATTTTATATTCAAAATCAATTCTCTTCAGGCTGTTTAAATAGAAAAGTTAAATAGACACGGTCCTTTAGTCCATATGGGTTTTTCTTTGTGGGGAACAGCTGTGTATGACATAGATTTGGTTTGTGTCATAAATTTAGTTTTTGCCTAAGAGAAAATTTTGAAAACAAATAAATTGGTCATTTGGCAAGACTCTTTAAATCACTCGAATGAGAATTAACTTGTACAAACAGACTCATTCTTTAATTGCACATTCATATGATTTACAATCACCTCTGATCCCGTGAGCGTTTCTTGCGTGAGGCCATAACGTGTTTATTCTTTCAATTCATCGTTTGCGAAATATCACTTTTTTTTGCACCTAAACCCCTTTGTTACTACCATCCGAACGATGTTTATCTGCGGGCCCTGCAGTTACGAGTTAAACTGCGCTGTTGCCTGTTTATTGCATGGCAATAATGTGGAGGAGCGACAGCAACAGCTGGGCTGGAGCGTAACCTAAACCCATTCTGAGGGAAAAAAGATTGCATCGGCCATCCATGAAATCCAAACTGAAAGGTGTTTTTCACAGAGGACAAGATAGAAAAGGTGATTTTAACTCAATAAATGCATACCCTATGGTGTTTGGCATACAAATGGTACTGATTTGCAAACGAAGGTTATTCTAAAGACAACGCAAAGCTCACATGCTGAGCCTGCTTTATTCGGTGGGGCATTCAGTTACTGCTTCCTAAATCTCACATTATGTTCCTATACAAGATGTTGCTGTCTGGTGCTATCCATGGTGCTGAAGGAGACCCTTCAATCAGTTTGAAGAGGAACCTTACAAGGACCAGTGGGGTACGTAATAAAACTATTCGTGATTAAGGCCATACAAAATGTTGTGCATGTGTGTATTGTTTGGATTCCTCTCTGATTGCTTGGTCAGAAAAAAAGAAAATGCTAAAACTGAAAATGCTAAATCTGAAAAAAGTTTATAGAATGAAATTAGAATTAAAAATACAAACTGCCATAAAAGCACAAGAAACCTTACGTATTTCTCTTTCCACTTTCAGTATACATACAAAGGATCTGTAATCCTAAAATGCAATTCATTTGCTCTGCTGAGATGTTTGATAGTGGGCTACAAACTACTGTTTAAGCTTAATTTCAATCACCAAAACAACTCTGTAAACAATTCCCAAAGGCACTTCTTTAAGAATATTGCTGTAAAAAAGCCTGCTGTTATTAACCCAATTATTATTTTTTATTTGTTTTCTTTCTTTTAAATAATGATCATGCCTTTCGAATGAACACTTCATACTATCTGATTGATATGAATCTCTAGGATTCTCTATTAAATTGAGATTATCTGTATTACAGATAATCAGAAACCTATGAAGTGAAAAGAAGAACAAAAATCTCATTTATCTGGGGTTGATTGGTTATCTCTGAGGAAGAGGGGAGGGGAGGCACATGTGATTATCTCTTCCTCCAAAAATACATGCCACAATGTCATGAGGATTTAGAATATTAATTTTTTTGAGGATGATAATAATAATAATAATAATAATAATAATAATAATAATAATAATAAGAAGAAGAAGAAGAAGAAGAAGAAGAAGAAGAAGGAGAAGAAGTTTTATTTATATAGCACCTTTCTCATACTTGAGCTCACAGCAACACATTGGAGAGAGGGAACAAACACATTTATCACTTGAGATACTGTTTGGGTTCTCCTTTGGTTTACTGCTGTAAGCATTGTTGATTGTCCTACTGTTCATTCTGGAAGCTTCTCTCAGCTTGGTTTAGTAGAAGCATGAGCGGTTGGTTTTCCAGCCGGCTGGAGGACTGCAGTTCCCCTGCGGCCCCTGTGGCTGGTGGGTCGGGCTGTCTGACAGACTTTCAGTTTCCTCACACTCATTCTCCACATCCCCACCTGACACCCACTCCATCGCACCTGGGTCAGACCTGTCCTATTCGCATCTAAACTCACACTGAATCCCAGAGCAGTAAAATGACCTTTCCCACATGTGGTTCACTGTCCACTTTAATTACGAACCTATAATTTTGTAAAATGAAACTGATAATTAATTCTGGGGCTCAGAGTTGCTCACTGTTGACAAAATTAATACATGGCTCCCTGTAAATAGTTGAACATTTAATTTGTATTACTATAGTATAGCAGCACCAATTTTTTTTTTGTTTTTTGAGTTGGCAGTTAGACCTTTGGAGGATTAGCTTTGCACTCAATCTAAATGATAATACTGAATTTATCCTCCTTCTTCAAGGACACAGTTCTTCTGGATTTCACTAGATGTTTTAGGTAATTTAAGTTGAGGGCAGCAAATTCTGTGAGCATATAGAGAAGGTTGATGACATGCAAGTGGCGATTGCCGTAGTGTATCACTCAAAGGCAGTATACATTACACTGTCTATGATCCCTGTGACGGAGGCATGCAGATAAGGATATTCCTAATGGCTTTCAGTTTCATCCAGGCTCTGTGATTAGATTTGTATTACAGAACTCGTCCGGTGAAGAGTTATATTTGCGGTGTGCAGATGCGGATGTAAGTGGGTTGTGGGTGTCGTAATGCATGCGTAGAGTGCTTCTCATCTGATAACGGTGTTTGGAAGGAACACGGAAATGGTCATAAATAGTTGTCAGTTAAACTGGGCCCACACTCAGATGTCGGTGTGTGTGGAGCATGTGCATTTGTGCATACGTGTGTGTATGTGTGTGTATGTGTGTGGGTCTGGGGAAGAACTGTTAAGCAGTTTCACCAAGCAGTAAATGTTAATAAGGCCCTGCTGGTGGTGCAACAGAGAAGGTCCTCGGCGCCATTCATCTGAAGAGGGCAAGAAGATGCATTCACCCATCATTTAAGTCGAATTGGAAAGAGGTACATTCCAGGTGACTGTTAAAACTTTACCTTGATATTAATATCTTACACAATGAAATCTTTTTTGTAAACTTAATGAGTTAGTCACATTTCTTCTTGTTATGGCCAATATGCTGAAGTAACCTGTGTTTTCCCTCTGTAACCTGTTTTATTAGGGGGTTTATTAGTAATGACCCTGCTGAAGGGTGGATCCAAACATATTTTTTGTAATCTTTAAGCTGAGATAACCTGAAGAAGGCTCCCATTCTCAAACCCCTAGACCCCCAGAAGCCATTTGTGATTGGTGTGGGGGGGATGGTTTTGTCTCAATGGTTGGTAAGTGCTGCTCAGGTTATTTGCAATGGCCTATTATTCTAAGAAACCATCCCTGTCTGAGAGCAACTACAGCTTAACAAATAGCAATAAAACTTGCCCTTGAAGAGTGAGACATTAGCTTGAAGGTTATGCTTATCCCTTCCAAATCATACTGGTCCATCCTGATCATACTGGTGAGAATCTCAAGATAGCAAAATGCTTAATCCTTCAACAGCCACAATGATCATTATATTTTCATCATGGCAGTTTGCAGGTTTTCACTTTCATATCATTCACGCTCAAGGAAGTCTAAAGGTTAATGCACTGTCCCGACATGAGACCAACACAGCTGATCCTAACATCCCCACTACACCTGTTCTCTTTCCCACATGAATGGTGGGCAGTGTTTATTGGGGACTGGATGATTATTAGAGCCGCTCTGTTGGAGGAACCTATGTCTAATTTTGAACACTCCACTGAGGTCATCCAGCATGTACTGACCACTTGTCTCCCAGAGATATTGGTGGAAGGTGCGTCCAGTTATATCCAGTTATTTGTTTCCTCGTGTTCTTTGCACAGTCCTTGCCTGCTAGGAGCATTTGAATTACCTCTCCTAGTCTCACATTGTGATTTGTCATTGATTAGACTCCCTCCAATGGAAACAGTATCATTCACACTGTTATAGCCCGCTTTTATAAAGCAATTATATTCATCCCATTACCTGCAATCACTGAGCACTTCTTCCAAAATGTATATGGCATTACCGAAGGACATTATTTGTGACTAGAGCCCCCCAGTTTCCAAGGGTTTACAACCCATTCCTAGATAAGTTGGGAAAAATCTTAGCCTATCCTCCAGTTACCAGCCCCAATTTAGTGGTCAGTGATCGGTCAAACCCCCTTGGCATGTGTGCTACAGTATCAGATCACTCTGAGCTCCCTTTTTGTCCTGCAAGATTCTTCTTCTGCCTTCTGTAGCCGACTGGATTAAGTTCAACATGCAGGTTTGGGAAAACGGTCACTATTACCCAGAAGCTGTGATCTAGATGCAAAACCACCCCCCGTACCTGTCTGCTTTCCTGAAGATCACATCTGTCTTCACATGCTTCTTGTAGAGGAGCAGTAAACTTAAGCCTTGCTATGTGCGGCTTTTCTGTATTGAGAAGCAATTACATTTGATTACTTATAGACTTAGGTTACATGCTCATTAACATATATGTCCTCCATTGTATGTGTGGCTTTTGAAACATCATGTAGCTTCGACAACTTAGTAAGGCATTCCCTGAGATGATTTCTCCTCCTGCTCATGTTTCCGACAACATGTTAATTATGGAGCAGCAGACTCCAGTCTCATAAGATACCAGACAAGCAGGATCTTGACCTAACCCTCATCTTGTATCTCCACTGAGCCAATCCTTGGAAGCCCACTCTGCATCCCAGACGGGCGGGAGGGTGATGTCATGCCTTTGCACGTTTCATATTTTTTGCCTTTGGATTTAGCCCACTGGCTCCATCTTCTTCTTTTTTGTCCCTTGCCTGTTTACTGATTTTTGCCTCTGGATTACAGATCTCATATCGCTGTCTGTTCATATTAAATCTGTATTGATTTTGCACCAGCGAGCGGCTCTCTTCTCTCAAACTCCCGATACAAGAAAGGGACCTAACAACCTTCAAACTTCCATTCAGATTTCTATAAACGTCTGTCGGCGCTGTGCCACTAAGTAGTCATTTTGTTGCCATATTGACTTTTGTGTTTCTTCATATTCTTTTACTCTTTACTACTTTACTTCTGCTTGAACTCTTGTCTTTTCTTTAAACAGCTAAAACGTACAAAGGGCATGGAGCTAAAAGAGTGACCCGAGCCAGGAGGCGGCCAGGGGCTCTAGGACGGGGGGGGGACAGGGGGGACAGGGGGGACAAGGGGAGCCGTCATAAACGTCACTGTAAGGAATGCCGTCTGATATGTCCCTCCCAGCTACACCTGCTACTAATTACCACGCCCCCTTTTCAGTCACATATATACACCTTCCCACCACTTCCTCGTCGCGAAGTATTGCCGTTCCCATGCAGCATACCAAGCGTTTCCATTGCCTGTTCGATCTCCTGTGCTCTGACCCTTGCTTTCTCTCCAGACCTCGCCTCCTGCCTAGCCCTCCTGTACCTCCCGGATTCTGCCCCCCCCGTTATGACCCTGGACCATCCTGACCATGCCACGAAAACGCTGCTGTTGTTACTACACCTAGCGCTAGTGATACTTGTGTTTCTTGTAAACGTGACTCATTTGAATAAAAGCGGTATACTTCCGCAGTTGGATCCCTCTCTGTCTGGTCAATACGTTACAGTGACCTGTCTTCTCAGTGTAAAAACACACATGACCCAGAAAGGCAGTTGTGTATGCGCGGCATCTTTTTTACTAGGCCTCTTCTACAGCACAGTGGCAGTTTAGAGAATGTGTGTGACTCGAGTTGGCCACGCCCACCAGGAGAGGCAGAAACGACAGCGCACAGTTAACTGTAAACAGCTGTAACTAACGCACTGATGGCTTGTTTATAATTTTTGTATCGTAAGAAAGAGTTCTGTTATGACCGATGCTATCGGGCAGTGAAGTGAGTGAGCATGACAGCGATCCCCTTCTCATTACAGACCTTACAGAATAACTTCAGGCACGTCGAATGCTTATTTACCGAAAAGTCATCAGCCGCTAAAGATTTGCGACGTGCCGACAGCATGACGCGACTCGGATTTTAAACGTGACCGATATCAGTTATCGATTTTAATGAATTAGACCTTGCTGAAACACTACACATATGTCACTTTAAAATAAAACATATCACGGGTGACATGGCTATTATTGCTCAGTGCTTTTCTTGTTTATTAGCAATCATACCACGCTGCCTGTTCCTCCACTGCTGTCTGCTGGGACAGCTGTTCAGACTCCAGCTGAATTGTTAAAGATGCTTCTTGGAATGCTGAGAGAATAGCCAGGGGGGTGACCAGATGCCTGACCTCTGTCGTAACACATGGCCTCTATAAAAATGATCAATATGTCAGTCAATGTGCAAATGCCATTCGACATGACCAGAGCATATCCCCATGTTATGGGTTTGCACGGAGGGCCAGGCTGACAAATATCGTAGCACACCTTCAAATGTGCGTCCATCCCTCAAAGTGTGTAAACGCAGTTTAGATAAGCCAAGATAACGCAATACATGAAAAATTCTTCCTTTGTTAAAGAAGATGTGTCTGCTGTCTATCATAATAGCCTTTATTTTCACACACACCCACACACACACGTACACACAAAAATATATACGGACATGCTTTGTGCTTCCTGGATATTCACACTACATATATATGCATATATGCTTACTTCACTGTACATGTCTCTGTAAAGGGAATAGTGTTCCTGTATATTAATATAAAATTAGCATATAAGATAAAATAATCTACCATGAAAGAACAGACTAGCATATCATATGATTACATCTGATTCACACATTCATTATTAATTCATTATTATAAGCAATCATTAAGAATTCAGTATTGCAATGAGATACAGATCTTGACCCCTGTAGGCTTTCAAATTTCGAACAGACGAGTCAATCATGTCGACAGTGATGGCGTTAAAAGATTGATGTGAATGCTTGATGAAATGTGACCTAATCTTCTGTGTTCTGTATCCCATCACTGCTCTCCTAACTCCACCATCTAACCGCCGGACCTGCAGAAGAAGCCCTTCAGTTTCCGAGTGGAACACACGTAACGGCACTTAATCTCACCCTTAATCTGGAGCTTCATTTGATGAGCATACAGGTGCATTTGCAAAATGTGTCTTCCTGCATTTTGGAGTAAGATGTAACACAGGTAGTATTGATTTCTTTTCTAACAGAAATTCATTTCTGGAAGATGGAAACAGCTAATTACGTTATGGGGTATGGATGATTACTCAACATGCCAATAAACCGCAAGGCCTTGCTTTCTGAATTAGTGTAATGGCTTATTGTACCTGCTATGATTATTTAAGCAATATCTATTCATATATAACAAACATGCAAAAGATTACTGAAAGCAGTTGGTGGGCAGAATCCAGCAAAAAATATAGTATTTGAATGAAGCAAGTAAAGGCTGAAGCACTGGAAAACACACACACACACACACACACACACACACACACACACACACACACACACACACACACACACACACACACATTCAGATGGCATTCAGAGTGTGTGAGTTGTTTTTTTGTTCTTTAATTGTGCCGTCCTGTCTCACGTTTCAACACTGAAACGTGAGACAGGACAGTCCTTTTTTTTCAAAGAACAGCTTGCTGCAATTCTAATTACCATTAATTAGTGCCTCAAGCCTGTCACCCATGGAACAGACCCTCAGGTGCTGAGATCTCATCTCTCTCTCCGAACGACGCCCTAAACGTCTCCCCAGTTTCTCCTCTAATCCTCTCCCTCAGAACTCTGATATTGACCACATGTTGCTGATATATATTTCATTCCTTCCTCAGCTTTGGTTTGCTGTTACAGCACTGAGAGTTTTCCGAGCTCTCAGGCAGGAGACCCAGGCAGGAAGTACTTAAATGACCACTAACACGGCAGATAGCACTTGTTCTTTAAATTGTATGTTTATCTGTCTATGGTTATTTGCACATCTAGGTTTTAATTCCATTTGCTGAAGTTTGAGCCTCATTATTTGTTATACTAGGTAATGAAAATGATTCTTGTAATTTTGTAGTAGTCAGGCTCAAGGGTATCTTGAAATATGCTACTATATATAAGATACGAGCATCTGTTAAATGCCCTAAAGGTAAATGTAAATGTACGTGGGTAGGGTTAGATACATAACACACAACACATACTTTATAACCTCATTAACTGTATGACCTCTCACCACAGGTTTGAGCTGCTCTGTGTGTATAATTTTAGCATTGTTATATCTCCTTACTTATTCAGTGTTAAGTATAAAATGAGTCAACTCATTGTCTTTGGTCACCATGAGGTCACCATAAGGGTAATTCATACTGAATTATTTGGACAGAAACCTGCCCAAACATTTATGTAAAACACAACTACCTTAATTTTCTCTCAAGTCAGCGAGACCAGTCCAGGTAGGTCAAAGGTCACACGCCCTCCAGTGTGTGTGACAACTGCCACGACAACGTACCTTCCTGTCAGTCACTTCGGTGGTTCATACAGTGGTCACGCATTTGCAAACGCCTTGACATGCTTGAAGGAAAACAGAGAGTGCTCATTTCATAGGACCGTGCGGACACTTTGCTGACTTGAGTTGCAAACCCACATGAGAGGGGCCGCGATAAGCCCCGTCCCTATGATTTAGCCCGCCCCTACAATATGCCCCGCCCCTACGATATGCCCCGCCCCTACGATGGATGCAGCTGGACGCTACTCTGTGCCACATACCTCAATTACCTCAGCAGGTAAGTGGTGCCACTAAAAGCAATCACACAAGGTCTCTCACATGTCTCCTCTCACATTCTGTAGACATTGCAGAAATCATATGAATTAATTAACCTGCGCATAGTTCCATGTAGAAAAAAAATGAAGGCATGCACATGTAAATTGAAAGAAGTCAAGGAAATAGAAAGTGGTCAGACTCGTCAGTGTAGTGTGAAAGGTTTCCAAACAAGAAATATGGCCCACAGCATACATCAGGCCCTGTGTCTCTTATTCAAAGCAGTAATAAAAGCGTTTATTACAGTCCCACAAGCCCACACATCACGTGGAAGCCCATTTGGTGGTCAGTGTGGGGACAGGGCCTGTGTTAAAGGACAGAAGCTCAGTGCTCTCACCTTAGGACACAGGGCCAGTGTGCCGCAGCGTGGACGTCCACGCCAGTGAGCCCTGCTCAAAAAGCCATGGGAGACACACACTCGAGGACACGGGATGTTCTGAGGCATATGTCTCCGACGAAAAGTCATTAGCGTGCGATAAACAAACCCAGCGCTGGAAGAATTGGCTTAACGCTTTTAGGCATCCGGGGTTGAAGAGGAAGTGGTCCTGACTGCTATGCCTCTAATGATTGCAATAAAGATATCTGTGGGCATGAATTCACAGTGGTGTTTGACAGTGCTGTCTGAAGGCTATCTTACCGTTTTTTGCGGGGGGCATTAATTGTTCCCTATGCTGTACATTTGCTCACCTGAAAGGGTATTTGTTGACGCGTTCCGTGTTGCCAGACAACAGCTCTCTTGTTGCCATTGTTAGCAACATATGTGCCCGGCACTAGTGCTAATTAGCGGCTACATTTGGAGGAGGGCTGAGATAAAAATGATAACTTTTCAGCTAACACACTCTCACTTGGCCTACGACATGAGCAGTATATTAGCTGTGCTGTCGATACACATGACTTTGTTGTGATATTTGATAACTAATGTGGAGCATATGAAGATTTGCACTTAGAAAGCTTTATTGCCAAAGCCATCAGGCTTACCAATATAGTTAATGGATGTATGCTCCTTTTATAGAGTCTTTCATGGAGCAGACCACTGTCTTAATAATGGCTCAGTAAGTTGACAATTAAGTTATCATGTAGCTAAA